>NW_024879587.1:125000-180000 GCF_900700415.2 Clupea harengus
TACTGGGGCAAGCTACAGTGGTGTTTGTGTGTGTGTGTGTGTTTAAATACCAGGGTATGCTACAGTGGTGTTTGTGTGTGTGTGTGTGTTTAAATACCAGGGTATGCTACAGTGGTGTTTGTGTGTGTGTGTGTGTTTAAATACCAGGGTATGCTACAGTGGTGTTTGTGTGTGTGTGTGTGTTTAAATACCAGGGTATGCTACAGTGGTGTTTGTGTGTGTGTGTGTGTTTAAATACCAGGGCAAGCTACAGTGGTGTTTGTGTGTGTGTGTGTGTGTGTGTTTAAATACTGGGGCATGCTACAGTGGTGTGTGTTTGTGTGTGTGTGTGTGTTTAAATACTGGGGCAAGCTACAGTGGTGTTTGTGTGTGTGTGTGTGTGTGTGTGTGTTTAAATACTGGGGCATGCTACAGTGGTGTGTGTTTGTGTGTGTGTGTGTGTTTAAATACTGGGGCAAGCTACAGTGGTGTGTGTTTGTGTGTGTGTGTGTGTTTAAATACTGGGGCAAGCTACAGTGGTGTGTGTTTGTGTGTGTGTGTGTTTAAATACTAGGGCATGCTACAGTGTGTCATGTCAGAGCCCAGACCTGCACCAGCCACGCCCCCGTTGGTTTCCACTCACTCACCTGCACCGCGTTCACACTCACCGGAATACTGATCACTCACACCTGTGTCTTAATCACCCACACCTGTCACGGTCACTACATATGTCATGCACTCCCTTCACTCTGTGTCTGGTATCGCACTATAAGGAGTACACTGATTCTCTTGCATCCCGACATTGATGAGTATTGCGTGTTGTTTCTTTCTGCGCCTTAATCACCAGTTTCCTGAGTTCCTGTCAGAGCTTCGAGCTTAGGTACTGAGTACTTACACATTACAGCCACCTGTAGAGATATCAAAAAAATAATTTTGCATTGATTTACAGGTGTTGCTTGCTTTTAAAGGGGAAAATGGAGAGAGAACCACAATGCCCCAGCTATAACAAGCCATGTTAATATAGTAGTGCAGTAATTAGTACATGTAAACACATGACAAGCAATATCTGAACGAATGTTACTAAAATTCAAAACAAAACAAACAACATTGCAGAACTATGCCAGTGTACAGGATTTATTTATGTTTTTTTTTCAATGTAAGACATGTAGTGTCGGGTGATTGCAGGAAGATAGGTGTCAGTCTTCAGGTGGAGGGTATCTGTATGCTCTGGTCAGTCAAAATTCATTGGCTTGATGTGTTGCATTCTGTAGACCTGTGGAACTATACAAAACAAACTGCAAAGCATATACTTGTTTTAAAAACCTGCTAACTAACACCATTCAAAGCAAGACCTGTTTAGTTGTAAGTACATTCAGACCTACATCAATACTCATTGTGGGTTAGGTGAAGAAAGTGTCACTTGCTAAATTACTTATAATTAGTATAGAAACCAGAAACACTTTCTGAATGCTAAACTCACCTATGTGGAGGTAACACATGTGTTTTCAAGGTTCAGAGTACACAAGAAAACTTCCAAAATATTTACAATGTATTTTTGTACAAAGTATGAGCACCTCTGAAACTAGTTTTTTTGTAAGAGTATGTTTAGATTAAATTTTAATAAAAAACTTGTTTGATTACATTCAGTTTACTCTAATTTTATTATTGCTGAGGTATTCTAGAATATAATAATAAATGCCACTTTTGCCTCATTGTTTTTAGTTTAGTGAAATATACAAAAATATCAGGCATGGCAGACTACCTAACAAAGTCAAAAACAGACCTTAGTGTTGGAAGTGTTAAGGACATGCACCATCTGTCCAAAATGGTAAAGAAACATGAGCAGGCGAAGCTACACATGGACAGCTGTCTGAAGTTCTCTGGTGTTGGGAGGGTGAATAGAGCTACTTGCACTATTATTTTCTATGCCATAACTGATTTTGTAAAGAGCTATTTTCTATGGAAACAGCGAAAACAGCGCCCCCTAGGGCAGGAGGACGTAACAGGAAAAAGTCAGGTTTTTATACATGCCCCCTTTGAAGGATAGCCCCACATTTCAATGTAATATTTTGTACTATCCATTATCCTATAGGATGTCACTAAAGGCCTACCACTGCCAACTCTGTTCCAAAGGCTCTTTGGTCGTTCAGATTTGGATAATTCTCAAATTTACATTACACATACCAAGTCATATTAGGTTGGATATACAGTCTGGGTGGTGTTCTGCTGAGCCAACCTCCAAATCTAACAGAGTGGATTCAGCTACTGGCTGTTTAAAGCCTGAACTGCTACCCAGATCAAACTGAAGGGTTCAAACAGGAGCAACTTTCTCAGTGGTGATACACTCACTGTCATTTTGACTAAATTGTATATTGGGGATATTCCTGGGTAATAAACTGTAGTTCAATGTGCCTGCTACACATAGACTCATCTCACACTTACTCTAGTTCATATCCTTACATTCATTGACAATTTACAGAGACTAGGCTACAAAACCTATTGTTGTCAGCTATTCAGATTGTGTACACTGCTGCGTTACACAGATGTTGTCATCAACTAAAGTATAACATGGTTCTTGCAAATAGATTTATACTCAACTGTAGTTTATGAGAAGAACTTTATAAAGTCACAGTGAAATTTTACCTAAAAACATTTATTTAGAAATACAATGTCATATTCACATTTTATTCAAGTTGCATTCGAGAAATTACTTATCATTGAGTGAAAAAAAGACTAGGCAGTTCATTATTTAAAAAGGTTAATAATCACACGGTAATTGTTGCATGTTGCTGGAAGGACAACAGCCTCAACAGTTCAATAAATGAGCATTTGAGATATGCAGCTGAAAAATCATATCAATTAGAAATGATTTACAAAAGGAACCTCACTTCACCTCATCTCATTCAAGCTACCCTGTTTTCAGAAGTAAGGATTAAACGAGCAATACAAATATCTAATCTAAATAAAAGCAAGATATAGAGATAAAGGATATGGGATAAAACAAAAAACAGCTCAAATGTACAAATGTAGAATACTCTAATTAAATAAACATCATAGTAAAGAAAAGACAGAAAGAAAAAATGGATCATATCTACATAAAACATGTGAAATACTCTTTCAACAAATAGACACTTGAACCTTATTTGATGTACATAGAGAAAATGCTTCCAACTATACGATGGATTCCATTTTATTATTATTATTATTATCATAGCAGATTTACGAAGTTCTGTGGAAATCCAATGAATTTCAAAAGTAGTCTAAGCTCTCCTTGGCTTGCTTTTTTGTGTACTTGCTCCACTCCTCAGGAATTTCTCCACGTCCTTGGAATGTTTTGTTGTAGTATTTTTCCAAGTCATCTTTAAATCGACACATGAACCACTTCCAATAAGGTAGTTCAGAGTAGTCAGGGATGATGGACCAGGTGGCATATCTTAGCCCAGCCTTTCTATATTCTCTTAGAGGAATTGCCACTTCACTGTCATGTGATGGATGAAACGTACCATCACTTGCTATAGCAGTTGTGCAGAAATCAGCACTTAGGGTTGTTGTACCACTGAAATACCTTCCTATTAAACCATCTGGGCGATGGAAAGCGACACTGTGATCACTGGGATGATCTTCTAGGGTGTTGGTACAGGTTGCTTTACAGAAGGGACATTGGACCCAGCAACACTTACAGAAATTTTCAATCAAAATTTCATCTGGTCCTTTCCGAAACTGCTCAGTTGGAAGGAGAGACAGTTGGCTGAGACCTTCACGGAGTTGGTCCACAATTTTGCATAGACCTTTACGAACTACCTCTTCAAGAAAATCAAAGTCAGTGATCTCAAAGGCATCAACACAGAAACTTTCAGCAAATTTCAGTTCGTCTTTTAGTTCATCTGAAAAGTACATCAGCCACAAGTTGGCATCCCCATGATTTTTCTTGACTTCTTCTGTTGCTGTTTGTGCTGCAACACTGGCACATTTGGTCTTGTGTTTTAGGTTTCCTTGAATTTCTGAAAGAAGTTTGGGACTTTTTACTGTGGCCATATACTTCTTAACCTGCTCTGTTATGAAACTCTTGAAGTGTTCCTTTGGATTGTGAATGTAGTTCATGAACTTGCCAAAATTCTCCTCCTCTGCTAAAGAGAGGAGAATGTGTCTTTCCAGGTTAAACCTGTTCCCACTGAATGCAGGAAAATTAAACCGTATTTCAGCTGCTAAATCAATAGCAGTTTGGTCATACACAGCCTCTCTGATGGACAGCTCCAGTTTGCTGCATATTAAGTCTCCAAGCACTGCATGTGATTGTGCCCCTTGACAAAAACCCTTAAAGATCAAGTAGTACTGATCTCTCTGATCCTCCAGGTAGATGAAGACATCATTGTCCTTTTGGAATTTTGTATGAAGTTCCGAAAGTGTTTTGCTTGCAACATCACACACGAACAGTAAAAGATCTACTGTGAACATCTTCTTGAAGGCAAAACCTCCCTGCATCATCTGTTGATCGTACTCACTCACACTATGCCTGACTGAATCTGCTATCTCTTGAATGTAAGCCTTATTGTAGCCCATTGTCAGATCTGAGCATTTTTTAATGATTTTCTCAACTTTCCAATAGATGTTCCCAGTTAGATCTTTTATAGATTCTTGGTGCTCAGCTGTCAAAACATCTTGCTTGAAGTAACCTACCAGTTTTTGCCAAGGCCTTTTTTCATATTGTTTGCTTTTACGTTCAGGCTCTCTGAACACTACATACTTGGAATAGTCACCAATAGAGGTAATGACTCTATAGTCAGCTTGTTCCCACCGAGCCCTCAAAAGACGTTCCTCATGGCCCTCACTCAGTATACTCATAACATCCTCCCAAATGTTGCAGTCTTTCACACAACGTACATCTGATGTCAATTCCAGGAGGCAGGCTTCCCACATTTCATCAAATTCTTTCTTAAGAGCTTCTTCACTTTTGTCCAGCTGTTTAAGACTCAAGGCAAGCTCTTTGCTTCTTTTGAAGAGAATATGTTGGTATTTTTGATTGTTTGTTCTTCTGGGTCCTTCTTTTTTCTTGGATGGATCCTCAGCTGTTTCCCAACGGTGTTCTTCTTCCTGTAACATCAGTAACAACCCCGTTACAATTGATCTATCCATGGGAATATACATGTATTCCTTTTTTAAGGAAAAAATGCTTTTGTTGTCTGTACACAAACCAGTTCACACTGAAATTAGGGTGATGATTTTCCATCAGTGACTGCAGTGTATTTCAGGCTTTAAAGTAGGGGAATTAAACTCAAAAACTTTAGGCTGTCTCTCATCAAATCAGAAGGGGTGGCCACATTTGGACCCATTAAGGGCATTTTTAAAAGGTAAATTCAAGATGGCCACCAAAAGAAGACCCAAGAAACATAACAAGTGACATAATTGGCACATTGTGACTCTGCTATTCTATTTTTTGCATTTAATGTATATAGGTAACAAACAACATGATTTTATAGAGCTTTAAAGCACAAAAGAAAAAAAAGAAAAAGACAGAATGACATAACTTTCCAAATGGATCCTCGTCTGAGTGGAGAATTATTAGATTTGATAAATGTTTCAAAAAGGGAGGGATTTTGAAATTCACGTGTATGAAATTGTCAGTATGAGGCTTTTTGGGCACCCTTTCTAAGATGTTATAGAATCAATGGTGCCACCTCTTATGTTATTATATTATATCACTATATATATTACACCATTATATGAACCTGTTTGAGAAGGGCAAGGGGAGGGGGGGACTTTGTTGATGTCCTATTATTTCTCTCTGTAAAGACAATAAACATTTAAAATCCCCCGCAAGTGGTTGTGATCACTTTGAACCCAAAATTGCCTTTTATTGGTGAGCTGATTTTGAGAAATTAAACTCTGCAGCCAACGTTGTGTTTCCTGGTTGCTATGATTATCTAGTTGATATGCTAGCTAACTAACTAGGGAAACCTTTTAATAACCTTAAACAGTTTAACTGGAAGAGTTCCATTTCCGCTGAAATGATCGCTAGTCATCTTGCTGATATTTATAGTCTCCTCGATTTAACTTATAAAATTATAATAGGAAAAGGTAGCTTCATATTAACAGAAGTTCATATTCACTTCATATTAAAAGGAGTTCATGGTACACAGGCAAGCAACTACGATGGTTTCTGAAGCTAGAGATAGCAAGGAAAGTTTATAGCCAGGTTAACTGACATGAGACCTCAGACAACTCTTTCGGAGGTTCGCACTCCATAGCATCCCGTTAAATACAGTCTGGAAAGAATACACAAAACCCCTTTATCATTTTGGAATATCTATCCGATATGTGGAAGAGGGAGAGAGAAAGAGAGAGAGACATTCGTTACTGTGAATCCAACTGAATTACAATCTCATTGTACTAAATATGGGATATTAAACTAAATTGTATCAAACTAAACAGGTAAATAAACATTCACTTCAAAACATATGATTAAATATACCTCAGTGTCCACAGAACGTGTGAAGTAGTCGCCATCTTCTTTAGTCCCCCCTGTTTGGTTTAAGATAAGTAATTAGTGTGAGAAAGGAATTATTACAGTGCATGAAATGTCCTGTATTGTTATTCCTAGGCTTCTTATACTTCCAACTTCTTCTTATTATTATTACAGTGCATGAAATGCCCTGTATTGTTATTCCTAGGCTTCTTATTCTTCTTCTTATGATTATTATTCTCTTTACCAATTCTTGCGATTTTTCCAGCTCGCACTGCTTAACGTAGAAACTTCGTTCAAACTTTGTCGCGTAGGTCTTGTAAAGGACACCTCTGCTATGTATTTTTCAATTTTCAGAACTTCTACTTTTTAAGATATGAATTAATATCTCTCCATCTTTCTCTCTATCCGCTCGCAGTCTACTTTCACATAATCCATCTGTCACGTTCCTGCTGAGCTCCGCTCCGGCCACGCCCCCTTCAGCGCTCACTCTCACCCATACTCCCAGCTGCACTGCATTCACAGTCACTGTCCCAGCTGCACTGCATTCACATCTCCCAAATCACACAATCACACACACCTGATTCACTCCTTATATATAACCTGCACTCCGTGTCTGGTCTTGTCGCTACATGGACGAAACTTGATGCTGGCTTCCATCCCAGCAAGCTCCCTGTCCGCTGCCTTCCGTGTCAGCAAGTTTAGTGCCTCCAGGCTTCCAAGACTACATTACCCAGAGTGCCGTGCATATGACACCAGGTCTAACGTGACTTTCTTGTCCGGCTTTGAGCCATGTATTTCTGTTCTGCACACATTAGCCAGAGTGAGACTCTGTTTGTTTGGATCTTTAGTTAATGTTCCAAGTTATAGTTCTTTGTGTTAGTTTAGTATCCCCTGTATGTTAGTTTATTAGTTTCTCCCAGTTTGTTTTCCCCAGCGTTAGACGATGTGTTTGTGTTCTCCGGTGTTTTGTGTGACTGTTTAGTTCTGTCTTCCCTAGTCCTGTCTTTAGGTTAGTCTAGTCTCCTTCTGTGTGTTTCCCATCTGCCTGTTAGTCCGCCCTGTATTGTGTCCATTTCCCTGTTCCCTGGCTGTTCAATAAACCCTGTTTTCCTGGAATCCTCCCGTCTGAGCCGTACGTTCCGTGACACCATATCTCTGCTTCACTTAATTTACTCTCCTTCTTTCAATATTTTCCTCTGCACTCTTTCTCATCACTCTGTCTTTATCCATAGCCACTCTTGTTCACTCCTCTTTCCTTTCTTCTTATGATCACTCTGTCCATCAATTCCCACCCTTTTTTCAACTTTTTATGTCCGCTATTTCTGACTTGCCTTCAACCAACATGACTTCCCTAGCAACCAGCATAGCACCCACTTCAATTACCATAGCAACCACCTCAATTACCCTAGCAACAACCTAGCAACCACTACTATAATGACAACACACTCCATTTATCTGCTCCAGTCCATTTTCTGTCCTTTCTTACATTTGTAACCGGGTAGCTTTAAGACCCAGGAGCTTTGAGGCGGCCCATGGCTGACATGCTGTCTCCTTAATGAGGCCCGCGATAATTTAAGTTGGCGTGCTTACTGGAGGTAATTGTTTGCTGTGCGCTTTATCAACGCTTTAGATTTTTATATTTATAAAGGAAACCAATAAATAACTTTAGCCTCAGAAGTTCCTCGAATTCTGTGGCAGCTTAGAATTAGTCGAGGACTCAGAATGAGAGAAATACTGCTTGCTGCAACCTCAAATTCATTTAGCATTGATTTAATAACAGTGAACTCATAAAAAGCTTAATTTCTGAAAGAGCTTTTTGTTCTTGTCAGGTTTTACAAAGAAAAATAGACAAATATTAGGTTTGCTCCCAATAAACGTGGCTTCCATCGCTTGGCCCCCTGGTTCACTGACCATCTAAGAGCCCTAAAATCAGGGGGTTAGAAAATTGAGCACAGATTTAGCGAACTTGCTTAACTGTCCACAAACTGTCCTTCGGAGAACACCAGAAAGCATATTCCTCTGCTCTGAGAGCTACCAGGGCATCTTACTTCTCCACTCTCATTGACTCTGGCCATATAAATCCCAGGCACCTGTTCTCTACAATACATCAGATGCTCAAGCCCTGCAGCTCCTCCACCACTACTCCCTCCTCTGATGACTGCAACCGCTTCATGGACTTCTTTAAAATAAAGAACGAAAATATCATGCAAAACATCACCCCCAACCAACCTGACCCTCCCCTGATCATGCCCCCCATAGACTCAAGCTGAGTTCTCCAGCATTATTGAAAGCGTGTCTCACAGCCATTGTCCCCACTGCAACCTAAACAGGTCCCTGTCTACTGGTGAAGTAGCCCCCTCCATCAAACTGGCATCCATCAAACCTGTGCTTAAAATGCACAATCTGGATCCTAAGGACCTCTCCAACTACCGTCCCATCTCAAACCTCCCCTTCTTAGCAAAGGTCTTGGAAAAGTTGTCACCCTCCAGCTACATGACCATCTCCACTCCCACCAGCTTTATAAAACCTTCCAGTCTGGTTTCAGACCTTCTATAGTACTGAAACTGCTCTGGTGAGGGTTGTAAATGACCTCCTAAGGTCGTCAGACTCTGGCTGCCCCAGTTTACTAATCTTGCTGGACTTAAGTGCTGCTTTTGACACGGTGGACCATAGCATCCTGTATCAATGCCTCCTGGAGGTGGGAATTATAGGCACTGCTCTGGACGTCTTTCATTCCTATCTCACAGGACAGCAGTAATATGTTGCCCTAGGTAACTCAGCTCCTCCTACATGTTGAACAGAGAACAGGAGTCATACCCAAATAGAACCCCAGAGCCTAGTGTCAATAGGCAGTGGGAGGAAGAGGCGTAACCCCAAACGGCACGGCAAAGCCGGGGCGTCACAGTAGTCAGGGATAGTACCAGGTGTTTGTCAGGTGTAGTTTGCAGATAGATTTGTGTATCGTCAGTATATGAATGGAATTGTATGTTATGGCTCCGTAGTATTTTTCCCAAGGGCAGCATGTAAATTAAGAAGAGCAGGGGCCCCAGGACCAACCCCTCGGGCACATCAGAGGTAACACATCCAGCAGATCTTACATCTTGCGCGTGTAAGAACCCAAGAAGCTTTTGTCGCTCTGTCTGCTATTGAGCAGAAAAGAGAGTCCTCCTCTGAGGTTCCGGGACACCGGCTATATAGGGATGGCCATCACCTGAAGCCCCGCCCCTGATTAGCAACAGCCTGTAACTTGTATGGGCATGCCCAAGAAGCGTTTGTCGCTCTGTCTGCTATTGAGCGGAAATATTACAAAACTGTAAAAGATGCCGTGTTAAAGGCATATGAGCTAGTCCCAGAGGCTTACCGACAACGTTTTCGGAATCATCAAAAACAAACTTATGCTGAGGTAGGCAGGGAGCTGTCCAATTTGTTTCATCGTTGGCTTGCAGCTGAGGCTGTTGAGGATTTCGAGTCATTGCGCGATTTAATGATTGTTGAGCAGTTCAAGAACATCTTGCCTGAAAGGGTGGCTATTTATGTAAGCGAACATAAGGTGAAAACGGTATCTGAGGCTAGTTCCCTCGCTGATGGATATTTCTTAACACATAAGAATAATTTCCGTGAATTTTCGCCACGCGAAGACTATTATCAGCGGGAGCAGCGCTCTGATTGTATTAATAGCGTCCCACGGTTTAATGCTGGTCCTACCGTGAGATATAACACTGCGTCGGTGGGTAAAGGGAATGATGGCAATCTTGATATGTGTCATAAATGCCATAAGCCAGGTCACTGGAGACGTCAATGTCCTGAGTGGTCCCGTAATAGGTCTAGAGAAGGCATGGTCAGCACCAAAGACGTAGGGTGCGTGTCTTCTGTTCGTTTTGTTGGTGTGAGGAACGGACAAAACGTAGATGGTATCAATGCCTTCCCTTCCAAGTGTTCTATTTCAGGGGAAAACGAAAATTTGAATGTTGTGCCTACAACTATTCCTGACGCTGATTACACTCCGTTCGTTAGTGATGGCTATGTGTCCTTGGTTGGTGACTCTCGTAGAGTGCCAGTCAGGATATTGCGCGACACTGGTGCCTCGGAGAGTTTTATTTGTCAGTCTGTTCTCCCTTTTTCCTCGGCATCAGACACTGATAGTGTGGTCTTGATTCGAGGAATTGGGTTACATTCGTTTCCCGTACCGCTGCATAGGATTGAACTGAATTCTGGCTTTGTAAACGGTGAAGTGATTATTGCTGTTCGTCCATCGCTGCCTGTGGACGGCATTGATCTGATTATGGGCAATAATCTGGGACATGATTGTGTTTTTCCTTGTCTGTCTCCACCACCACCTGTGGTCAGTACAGGCGTGTTACTGTCACCTGAGTCTGACAAATGTCTTGAGGAATTTCACCTCGGCAAATAAATGTGTTGCCTCTGGTGTCCCCGAGGGGTCGGTCCTGGGGCCCCTGCTCTTCTTAATTTACATGCTTCCCTTGGGAAAAATACTACAGAGCCATAACATCCAATTCCATTCATATACTGACGATACACAAATCTACCTGCAAACTACACCTGACAAACACCTGGCACTATCCCTGACTACCAAATGCCTGGATGACATCCAGCACTGGATGAGCAACAACTCACTACAGCTAAATGGCAGCAAGTCAGAAGACATTCTTATTGATACCCACCCTGATATTGGCCCTGGAGCAGTAAACAGGAGTCTCCCTTGTAATCTCCGACTACGACTAGCAGGAAAGGTTAACAACAGGCTAATTAATACAATACAATACATAATGGTCAAATTAATACAATATTTCTTTTGTAAAGGGCAGAAATGGATCTTTGCAGTGGACAATCACAGATGGCATTCTTCCTCTAGTAACTTCTCATTTGGTGGGGCCTGGGTGTTGGTTTATGGTGGCCCCAACAAACATTACAGAGATGCACTGTCCCAATTGTTGATTTTCCCACCCACTGCTGAGACTCTTATCTCAAACCTATGTGTCTGGTTCTCTCTCTGTGCTTTTCCAGGCCGGGGTGAAACTAGGGGCAGAGAAATGAGTGTAAGAGTGCTAAAGTGAAATATTGCATTGTAAGATGATTTCTTTGTCATGTTTGGGTTCATTTTAATGGTCTCAGTCTGAGTAGGAAAATGGTCTCAGTTCTACAGCTGTATATATTAATTAAAACATGGATATCAGAGACCTGATAATTCTGGTCTCTGTGAGAGTGCAAAGGTATCTCTCTTTGGAGGGGGCTCACCCAATTTCAAAGAGCCTCCAACTTATACAGAACGCTGCTGCCCGTACACTCACCAGAACAAAAAAATATGAGCACATCTCACCTGTACTTGCCTCTCTGCATTGGCTCCCTGTCAAAAGTAGAATTGATTTCAAAGTACTCCTGCTAACATACAAAGCAAAGCCCTAAATGACCTGGCTCCAAACTACCTTAAGGAATTAGTTGTCCCCTACCGCCCTCCAAGACCGCTCCGTTCCCAGAGTGCAGGCCTCCTTGTAATTCCAAGAATATCAAAAACCACAGTAGGAGGCAGAGCCTTTAGCTACCGAGCCCCCCTCCTCTGGAATAATCTCCCTGCCTCCATCCGAGATGCAGACACCCTACCTATATTCAAATCAAGACTAAAGACATTCCTCTTTAGTGCATTCTATAGCCACAAGTAATTACGTCAACAAACCCATCACCTGCTGGGCCAGCCAGTCAGCAAGCATAACTAGACATATCTGAACACACAAGAAAAAAATAAATAAAGAAAGAAAAAAAAAAGAAAAAAAATAATAAAATAAATACGTATATCACTGGGCTACAGAGAGCGTATGTTGTACCCTGCAACCCTAACAAAGCTTACGACTAAAATCTCCATATGTACCAAACCAAACTAACTGCTAAATGCCAGCATAACTAAACATAACTAATGCTAAACCAAACTAAATGCTAAATGCCAGCATAGCTAAACACATCTAAACACATGCAACACCCAATCAACAAAACTGGGCTACAGACAGCATATGTTGTACCGTGAAGGAGTGCGGAGTGCGTACAGCACACGGCGCGTTTTGCAACTGTCACCGGCCAACTAAATACTAAATAAAATCCCCATACACCCACCCAGGCAGCCTCTCCCTCTCCTTTCTTATCACATTGCTAATGTCTATAATAACCCACTCACTCTGTTCTTTTTCTTTCTCTCCTAATCTAGACTATCTTCGCTATGGGACGCTGCTGTAATCTCTCCACCCGGTCTACCTGTAGAAACCCTTGGCCAATTGCACCCACCGCCACTGCACTGCCGTACACTTACTCTACCTCATACCCTATGCTAGCATTTATATACAATATATATTATTGCCACCATCGACATGTTTCTCTGTTCCTACTCCCCCTACCCCTGTAATAGTAACCCTATCAGCACAGTGTATACCCACTAAACTGGTCTTGTCTGTATCATGTATTTACCACCGGATGTCTGTATATATATTATGTACATCTACCAAATGCAGGCTATGTACAACACCTGTTGTTTCCCTTCCCCTTCTGCCACACAACCCTCCCCCCATCCCCCCTTCCTATCTCCACCCAGCCGACCTCAAGCAGATGGGTTCCCCCTTATGCGCCGTGGTTCTGCTTAAGGTTTCTTCCTGACTAACAGGGAGTTTTTTCTTGCCCCTGCTGCCATTGTGCTTGTACTAAGGGGGTCAAGGCTCTGGGCTCTGTAAAGCGCCTAGAGACAATTGTATTGTTATGGTGCTATATAAATAAAATTGAATTGAATTATCTATGGGGGTAATTATTAGGCCAGATGCAGGACTAAAATGGATACTTAAGGGTAAGACAGTCAAAGAACTGGGAGCATTCTGCAGTTCAGATCTCCCTCACACCCGTGTGAGTAGCCACTTCTAAGCAGCCAGGTATGTTCATGTTCTCTGAGTGTTTTTATGTTTCATGTGGTGTTTAGAACTTATATTCTTCACTTTAGACTTGTTTTGTAACTGGCAGTAGTCACTTGTACCTGAGGTAATAAATTGGTAATTCTGACCCACTGTGGCCTCTTCTGAAGTTCTTAGTTTGAAGGCTCTTCAGGTAACGGTGTTCCGGTAACGTCTGACTAGGATTTGGTTACAGACCAAAAAGTGGACAACACGCTTTGAGGTTCCTGGCTAAAATCATCTGGGCTAGACATGCCGCAGTGAACTGTTAATTATATAATATAGAGATAGGAATGCAGCTCAGCCTCTGCACTGAATTCGGGTGGTCATATTTGAGAGCGGGCAAACAGTCTGGCGCTCTGTAACTGAACCACGTCGCTTTACCAAGCTGAGAAATGCCCCTTAACAGCACTGCAGGACCGCTGAATTAGCCCAGAACTAGATTACAGGTTATGACTGTGGAATTGCCTTTTGGAATCGGCCGGCCGTGGCAAGATCCTGAAATGACTCTATTCCTTTGAACCCCGCTAAGTAAGAGAAGAAATTCAAATACAGACCGTAGGTGCATTGAGTTGGAGATTCAGCCTACAAACTTGGTATAAATATACAGTAAAGTGAGGAGCTTAGACTGGGTTTCTCAAAAGAGTGGAGTCAGACACATACAATGGAGTCAGAGGAAGTATGAACATAATAAGAAAGATGTTTTAACAAATGTTACTTTTTCAGCAAAGCAAAGAGAGACGAATCCACCCAAACCTTCCAGACGCCTATTCCCTTATTGGTCTAGGAAATTACGTCTTTACAGTGGTGACCTACGGCGACGTGATTTCATCATCAGAAGGTTGCGTGGTCGACGTGCTACGTCATCTGAAGCGTGTCCAATCACGAGCGAGTGACGTTTTCTCCTGCGCAGTTCAGATCTCACGGAGCATGGAGGTTTGAGTTTTCAATTCTCGGCCTATACAGCTACCGTGGTGAGTATTACGTTTTTTGTTATTTTCGGTATAAATCGAGGGCAAGTTACTACAATCATACATATATACATATTTGTAGAATGGGTCGACATACCCACTGATAGACCGGAGACCGTAGAAATCCGGTGGGGAGAAACTTAGTGGAAACATGACATTTCAGGGTTATGAACAAATTGACGGAGAACTCAGAAAGTTAGTGTCAGAACAACTAAAGGACACATTCCGTCGCCTGAGCTCAGAAAGCATTACTTTACCATAGAGTAATGACCCGATAGTAGTATGGTATGCAGAAGAAGGTTGTAAACGTTTATCAAAAAGCAAGTTCCGAGACCTTCTACCTGCGTTAATTTATTTACATGGCTGGGCTGTTGGGTGTGTGCTTTCACTCACATGGACTGCTCAATTGAATGATCTGTCTTAAAACTCAGCGAAGTGGTTTGAAAGTCACTTCTGTTTGTTACCTAAGTGGTTAAATTTAGCATTAATAGTAATCTGACTCATGCGGTGTTTCTCATTAATGGTAAAGCTATGTTGGAAAACCAGGAAAATCCTTTGTGTCCTGCAAAGCTAGGACTATGTGCATCGACTGTATGTGCCGTGCTGGGGAACAGAGGTAGGATTGCAGTTAGTGTCTATGAGACCGCTGGGTTACTGCTAAAGGTGTCCCCTTGTAGGCTACATAGGCTAACCTACAGGCTGAAGGTACTGCCAAGTATCTTGGCTGTGTAGAAGCAGCACACCGATAAGGCTGACAGACTTGAAGGAGGTTAGCAACATTTACTTTCCGAATGTAATAAACAGCCCCGGCATCGTCGGAAAATTCTTAAAACAAAGGAAATGACCAGAAGGTTCACCTTTTTAAAATGAATAGTGAGATTCGTAAATGGGCAACTTTGTCTATCAGTAGCGATAGCGCATGATCAAACAGCATTATCTGACCCATACGTTTAACTCACACGTAAGGTCCAGTATAGGCCACAGCGGCTGGAGCCCTGATGGCCATTTAGCAGGAGTGAAGACTTTATAAGATTGGGCCTACATGATTTATTTTTCCGAGATGAGATCATTGTATATTGTTACAATTACGAGTAATTGTTAGCATGTTTTCATGGAACCAAGTCTTCGTCCTGGGTGTATGTTTTTAAGGTAGTCTACATGGAATAAGATACTTTTTCGGGAAAACATATGTAATGGTATAGGACATATTATCTGGGCCCATGCTGTTTGTTCGAGTGACTTGCTGTCTGATAGTCAAATTACACCATTGAATAGTGCAGCATTAGGCTGGTTTGTTGGTAAGTAAGATTGAAATAGTTCAACTAAAATAACAAAAGAAAGCAAAGCATGCACACAAGAGAGCCTTACCTACTTTGTCGGAACGATTTCGCTTTACTAGCTGCGTATGCGCGTGAATGAGAGAATGTGCGTAATTTGGAAAATACGCTTAGCGTTCTGTTGCAGAGGTAAATATCACCAGTGAAATAATGTTATGACCAATGCAGTCATCAGGTTCTTGCGGTATACTGGGTGATAACAACAACGGAGCTCATTGTTGGTTTTCAGCCCATAGTTGTGCGCAACAGGCACACACTGCTAGAAATGCTGCTGCAAGGCCGTATCAAGGGCGTTCTAAACTGTGGTAGTTATCTGGAATGCAATTCATGCGCACCAATCTCTCGTATCCGTTGTCAAAATACGCGCGCATATATTTAAAAATCCGTATGAACACGAGCAACAGCACAACATTGTTGACAAAACATAACTGCTGATTAAAATGTACGTCTGATGGCCAGCAATAGCCTCAGATGTACATGGCTGGTGTGACTCATGCCTTGTCTGTGATTCTGTGAATCAAGGCATACCAGGTCGCACAGGATTGCGCAGTCCAGAACCACCAAAAGGCCTGTGGGAGAACCTACAGACGGATTTCATTGGTCCGCTACCTAGTGCCAAGAGGGGGTATCGCTATTGTCCCGTGATCATTGATACATTTTTCAAAAATAGTAGAAGTCATTCCTACTCTTAACGATACAGTGCAAACAGTGGCACAGGCGTTAGCGAACCATATTATCCCTCTCTAGGGCGCACCAATCTAAATCAAATCTGTTCAGGGAACCCATTTCACAGGGCAGGTGATGAAAGTCATGTGTAAAATTGATATGTCAAATGGTAGAAAGTTGCTTTTGGCACATTTATTGGATAACTTTAAAAACACTAATTTGAGCACTAATTTGTAGCATGTTGAATACTACTCATGTTTAAGATACCAATTGGTGGTTGAAGAATATAGTAGAAAGATGAAAATCATTTGAAGGATGCTGTACGGTACCCACATTCATAACCATTCGGGAAAATCTTATTTCATAATATTATGAAACTATTGGATGACCAGGTGACCGGCCAGCCATGGACAGAGAGAGCATGGTATTGAGACAAGTGTGAAAACGAAAACATGAACACATCTAAAAACCGGTAAGGTCGCCATCACTGTTGTCGGATTCATTACGTCATTGGGCATTAACAGCCAAATTAATAAATGATTTGGCGGATAAGTCCATGTAAATATTGTAATATGAGTTGTATCTTACCTGTCTTTATCTGAACAGAAGCAGGCTGGCTCTTTCCTCCATGTTGGACCTCAGTGTAGACATTAACAGTGTAGTCAGTTCCTGGTTTCAGGCCTGTGATGTCTGTGCTGCATGACTCAGTAGAGATGGACTTTGGCTCAGGTGCTACACTCTGGTAAGAGACCAGGAAGCTGTGTGGAGTCTGCTCCATCTCAGGAGACACCAGCCAGCTGAGGTTAGCAGATGATGCAGTGATGGAGCTCACAGTCAGACGCTCTGGGACTGGAATCCCTGAAAAGATTGAAATTTAGTCTGAGTATTACAGTAATACATTAGTGATGATTCATACCAGCTGTACAGATTTTGGTCTTTTTTCTTACCTGTTGTAAAACTTTTGGAGGTGGGCTTGCTTTGACGGTCATTTTTCAGTGTAGATACTTGGACAGTGTATGTATTGCCATGTTGCAAGTCCGAGATTGAATGAAGGAGTAAATCTGTGTGAATGCTCCTCGGCTGTTCCACCTGTCCCTCACAGAAAAGTTCCAGCAGGTAAGACACCTGGTCTACTCCTTCTGGTTTGGTCCACTTCAAAGAGACACTCAAGGAGTTGGATTCTACGGTGAGATTTTCTGGCATCGGAACCTCTGCAGAATGGAAAATACAACATCAGTTACAATCACAGACTGAGCAGAGCCATTTAAGGAAACAAAAGGACGGGAACTTGCTCTAAAATGGGCATTCACTCAGATCTCAGTTCAGAGTCTACAGCTAGTCATAGGACTTCTATGTTCTTTAGCTCAACGACTTGATTGGAAAAACACTCAAGGATTGACCGATCAAGCAGTTGCCATAAGTGTCCAAAAGCACAATAGCCAGATAACTCAAATCTGTGAGATAGTGAAGAGGCTAATCAGTGGGGTGTTGTATTGTTGTTGGGAGAGCAAGAAGTGGCATTTCAGGGGCATGATGAATCTGCTCAAAAAGTGTGCGTCACTGTTTACAGCTGTAACCAATACTGTTCCAGTGAAAGGGGAGAGAATTGTGGGTATTGTGGTCTATGGTGGGACTACACCTACATAAACAATGTGAAGACCACGGGGAGAGGATCTCTGATAAACACTCAGCACATTATCTGCATTGCGTTGCTAGGGACTTGTTGGTAGAGACTCAGCTCTGATGCTAGGTCAGGCGCTACGATACTTTAAAGCCAATCTGAATGTTTTTGGTTTATTGATTGACAGGCGTTCATACAGCACATTCTTTTCTCCGCTGCATAAGCAGTAACCTAAATAAATTAGGCCACCCATCCCTACTGACCTCCTCACTTACTTCTCCACTATACTCTACAGAAATAATGTCCCAAATATCTTATGTAGCCTTCATGCATGTTTGTTAGGCCCATAGGCCTATATGTTAAATAATGTGAAGACCAAGGCAATGACTGCACTTTAAGGGAAGAATTGCAGCATACCATGAGGAAAGGGAGAAGAGAAAAAAAAAGGCGACCCCTAGAGGAGTACAGTGTGGGAGCAGGACACACTGTGAAAAGGTGAAGTCCCTCCCCCTTCTCATTGTGGTCCGCGAGGGGAGAAGGGCTGGACTCCCCCACCAGAATGGTTGGGTCCGGATTCCCCCACATCGGTGGATGGGTCCAATTTGGACTGATTGGGCCAATTTGGCCACATGGACAGCCTTATTAAAGGGGCACCTCTTTGTTGAGGGAGAGGACTGAACAGAGGACTGAACAGACTGCAAAAAGTCTGAGGCAGGTGCACAGACAAACCTGTTGTGAGTACAGTGGTGTACCTTGCCTGGTTATAGCTTTAGTTTTGTTCAGTGTTTGTTTATATGGTTTCTGGGTTGGTATTACCCTGGTGTTGCTTATTTTCTTGGGTTGTGATCATAGGCGGAGATCCCGGGGGGACGTGTCCCCCCCTACCATAAAGTTGTCCCCCCCAACAATCATTGGAAACATTTTTTTTTTTTGAAAAATATAGTAATATGAAATAAAAATACGACGACACAAGAGGTGCTAATTATAGACGTAAAACAATGTGTTTTTTTAAGTGTTGAAAAATCATGTTCCACCTATTCCTCAAAGTGGTTTGGTTCACATGTTGTTTCCAACGGGCGGGGCTACCGGCAGCTCCGTGTTTCAGTTAATCAGCCCTGTAGCCTACACACTGTCAGATTGTGAGACTGTTTCCTCCTCTGTCCCCTGTCGCTGCCGCTATGATACACGATATGTAAAGAGATTTACCTCATTCTCGAACGCAGTAAGAATATGTAAAGAAGAAGTTTTTTCTAAACTCCATTTACGAAGTTCCAATCGATATGCACAAGTATACATACGTTTAATAATGGATTGGTATGACAACGTGAACGTTTTGCCGATAACACGCATGCCGGTAATTAACACCGTTACGATAGCTAACTAGACAGTCTAGGTCTAGGACACCATAGACATATATTACATATTACATATATTGCATATATGTCTATGTAGGACACTGTCCTGTCAGGGGCAGGTTCATGCTAGTTAATAAACGTAGGTCTACATCTCAGTGCCTCTCCAGATCAGTTCAATTAATGTCATCTTTTCCTAATCTCCATGAACTATGCTGGTATTGTAACATGGTGCGACAGTGGTACAGGAGGTAGAGAAGTCGTATTGTAATCAAAAAGTTGCTAGTTTGATTCCCTGTCGAGCTGTTTTATAACTTATTTTGAGCATAAAGTTCTCTTGAACTTTAGACATTATTAGTCTGTGAATAGATATTTCGTGTTAGTACATTTAATGCTGTTTAGAGAATTCTAAAATGACTTCGAATTTCTGTTTGTAAATTTGATAAGAGAATTCGGTATTTAGCAATTTATGCTAGCTCTCGTGAAAGCAATTTTTTTCATGTCCCCCCCCCCCCCCCCGGAATTACTCTCTGAAATTTGACCATGTATTGTCCCCCCTTACAATGAAATGGGATCTCCGCCCCTGATTACCCTGGTTTTGTTTATGATTTGGGGTTTGAGTCCCCATTGTAAATAAATATAGCTGTATTTTTAGACGAAAGCCTCTGTCTCCTGCGCTGTGTGTCCTCCTCCCTGCCTGCAACCACCATCCAGCAGCCTATATCTCACAATTGGGAGATGGCCGACTGCATTTTCAGACTTTGAACTCATTTGTATTTTCCAATTTCCAGCTTGGATAATGCTATTGGAACATCACTTGCAGTCAGACTTGGAAACTCACCGATCACCGATCAAAAAGTAATGCATTTGACCAATTTCATATCACCAACATGGCAACGAAAATATGTCTAACAGCTAGTAAAAAGAGTTCTGAGTTGTCTTCAATGCAGCAGGAGTTCATATAATGTATCACGTTACAGTATCTGAACTGTGTTTGTGTAAACTACATGTCAATTCTTCTCTTATCTCTCCAGGGTTACTCAGACAGTTGAGTGTTGAATTAAGGAAGTTAGACTACGTAACACTATTGTGGTCATATCTCGTTTGATTGAGACACACAATCCATTTAAATCCATTCAGCCAAATGATACATTCACGATTCATTAAATTGTGTTACCTTCATTCATACACTTTCATACACTTTAACGTGTGTCAGGGAATGTTCTGTAGGCTACACTTATGAAAAACCTACAGCTTTAAAATATCAAATCACCTTACCTTGTATTAACTTTTTGTAGTCTATTAAGTGCTTTATTTATCAGGCTAGTTAGCATTTCTCAGTGCCAATTGTGATGATGTTGTCTGTTGTCTTTTAGCAAAAACTTGTCTGTCTTTTCTTTTCCGAAGGATGCAGAATACAGGTACGTAGAAACTCTGTATTATTGACTTGTAGTCTATTAAATGTATTACTTATCAAGCTAGTTTGTGCCAGTGCCTGTTGTCTGTTGTCTTTTAACACAAATTCCACAATGCCTGTTTAACTATGCTTCCATAAGAAGTGAATATTTTCTCATCTAGTGACTGAATAATGTGCATATGCACCCCCCAGTCTATGGTCATTTTTTCATAATATGTGAGTTAGAGTGTTTTCACCAATTTCTAACACAAAAAGAACTGACCACAGGTCAGGTGTTAATCCTCACCTGTGTGTACAGATCCCCCCACATATGGTCTCTGGCGGCCATCTTCACTGAGGGTGGCCACAGTAAAGTGGTACTTCTCTCCTGGAAGAAGCCCTGTCACCTGCACCTGAAGACCCGTCACCGGGATGCTGCGCTGCTCTTGGCCTCGTCTCCAGGACACCCTGAACCTGTGGGGGCCAGGAGCGCCCTCTGGTGGTGACCATCTTAAAGTCACAGAGTCTGGCTGCACTGAAGGGAACTGGATCTGCCCAGGTGGAGGAACACCTGAGAATGATGGAGGTGGAGATGGAAGTTCAAACGTGAGGTTTTAGTGCTTAACAAAACATTTCTACTTATTTTTAGAAAAGTTTTAAAACATTAAATACCTCCTGTTTTGTTAACTTTGCATTGTGTTTCATGTGCATCCTGTGCAAACAAGAATAAAACATTAGAGAACAGAGAAACTGGGTTCATAATGAGAATGTCCTGCCTGTCCAGAGACCGACAGGGGACAGACTGAGTGCCAAGAAGGGATAACGAACAACACACCACCAATATCATTTTACGGACTGCATTTATATAGCGCTTTTCTACTTATAGAGCACTCAAAGCGCTTTACACATTTATGCCTCAGACATCTACCGTTCATACACCGATGGCAGAGGCTTCTATCTAGGGTGACCAGATGTCCTCTTTTGCCCGGACATGTCCTCTTTTTGAGACCTAAAAAATGTGTCCGGCAGGGACTCCTCATCGGATATTTGTGTTGCTTTTCTTTCACAAACTAGTGTTTCAGGGAATGGACTGACTGTCAGCGTCGCAATGTTAACACACCCGTGATCAAAGATGCATTATAATAAATATTATAGAGTACCTTGTGCAATATATGCCCTCGAAACGGCAAACCTATCTCTGTCTTGGTTTTCATTATTTGGGGGGGGGGGGATAGTCAGTAGCAATCTATAACACAATTATATGCTTATCCTACATACACTATGGAAACTGTTTAAAAAACTATTCAATTAAATGAATAACTTATTATTTTCTTTGGTATTTTTGTAATTTACAGATATGCAACGATGATTGTTGGGTAATATATATCTTGTTGTCCAATGGCAAGTCTCTATTTGATCATGTGACGATACGATAGAGCTAGTTTAGGTGTAAAATCTGAACGTCAAGCCCAACAGGCTGACTGAGCACAGCCAGAGGAACAGCACACCTGCAAGCCAATGCCTTTCAAACATAAAAGTGGTGATGCATGATATGCTTTTTCAATGGGCAGGATATCCAGCCCATTCAGCCTCTCCTGCCCCAAGCTGCCCCTCAGGTAGGTCTGAATGAGTTTCAATTTGTAAAAAGATCACTCAGCTGTTGCCACTGTCACAGATGACAGAAACAATAGCAGGGCAGGTTGATGTTACACCGAAGGTTTATGTTACAGAGTGATAATTCACAATCAGCATTTTGGCAAATTGGGAGACTGAGGACTGCTAAGCAATCTCTGCTCTAAAACAGGCCCTGAATGATAGGAGTTACACACTGTAACGTAAACAGACAGTCAAACACAGCAGCTTTACCCACATCTGAAAAACACATACACAAACATACGCAATCTTACTCCAAAATTATAACAACCTGTTAAATAGGGGCATGGCAGCTTGAATGATAGCAGCTGTGCAGGAAACGTTATTGCCAAGTCCCTGTTGTAGTGGTCAGACAGACTTTTTGCCTCGTCATATAGCTCATCATCGCCTACGAAATGATGACCACTACAACAGGGACATAGCAATAACGTCTCCTGCACAGCTGCTATCATTCAAGCTGCCGTGCCCCTATTTAACAGGTTGTTATAATTTTGGAGTAAGATTGCGTATGTTTGTGTATGTGTTTTTCAGATGTGGGTAAAGCTGCTGTGTTTGACTGTCTGTTTACATTGCAGTGTGTCAGAGTGCTATCCATGTTTCTGATAGCTTTCTGTTTGACCTTTCTACTTTCCCAATACAATAGCCAAAGTGACTAATTTGTCCGTAAAATCCAACACATTGTTGGTAATATATACGCCTAATGGTGTGTGTGCACTGCAGTGTGCGCCTCTTAACTAGTAACCAGGGCCCTTCATAATAGCATGCACTGGGGCCCGTCGTAATTACCTTACGCCACTGTGCTATACACTACCCATCCATCCACTTCTAAACCTTGTGTCACAATAGAAAATCCAACCATGGCGTGGTATGATAACAAAGAAACCACTCCTGATCTGTATATGTGCCCACCTGCTCCACGACGTCATGTCCATTGTGATCTATAAGAAAACAGAGTGAGCAGATTGCTGATTGGTCGGTCCTGCAGTAGAACTCCAGCTGTTTGTGGTGCTGTTGACAGAGGTTCTGATCCTGAAGGTCCTGTAGCTGGTGTCTCTCCAGATCTGGGTCGGAGTAGTGAGGCCTGATGCAGGTCATGCAGTAGGAATCCCTACAGGTCAGACAGGTCTTCACAGCTGGATTTGGGCAGACATCACACAGCAACCGTCCAGCTGACACTCTACAAGGACACATGAATGAATGAATGTTTGTAGGAATTTGTTTAGTAGTTTGTTGAGCAGTCGTGCAGCCATAATCAAAGGGAAAACAAATTATATAAATACCATGACATTACCAGCTCTACTGTTTTATATAATTCCCAAAGCCCACTGTGCCATTGTGTCCATTGTGGTTGGATGGCAGTAAAAGGACTCAGATGGACCTCAGGTTGCACAGTAGGGCTGCTCAATTATGGCAAAAATTATTGGGCCTCATTCTCGATTCAGTTTCTTCTGAAATGTTTCTTACGGGCTTCGGAAAAACAACGTAAGAAAAAGACATCCGCCAAATTCATGAACGCTTGAAAATGTGTTCCTACGCAGCAGAAGTGTTCTGATCTGTGCTCCACCGGAAGAGTTTTCTTAAGTTGAAAGCGCGTTCTCTCGCTCCTGAATTTGCATACATACACGCCCCACCAGCTTCTTATAAGGGCACGCAACCGTAGTGGCGTGTGCTGTCGGAATCTACCGAGTCCACACGTAAGCAACTCGTAAGCCAGTCATGTCAAAGCAGAAAGCGAGCACAAGTAAATCTAACTTAACCGGTGCAGAGGTGGGGGTAGCCTACTGTTGCAGGATGTAGATGTGTCCATTCTATTCCACTATAGCTATATCAACGCGATTGAGTTTAGTGCTTATTTATTTATTCACTTACATTTGCAGTGTTCGTGTATTCACATTCAGTCATTTAGCAGATGCTTTTGTCCAAAGCGACATACAAGGGAGAGAACAGTCAAGCTACGAGCAATAGAGACCTAATGTAACAATAAATACTACTTTACATAAGAAATAGAAAAAATAAATAGAAAATAAAAAAGAAGTGCAGGAATGTAACTGCTGTAAGTGCAAGTTAAGCACTAGTCGAAGTGCCAGTTAGGAAGGGAGGTGCTCTCTGAAGAGTTGGGTCTTCAAAAGCTTCTTAAAGGTAGAGAGGGACGCCCCTGCTCTGGTAGTGCTAGGCAGTTCAACGCAGCCAAACGACGCTCACTAGACGAGCGCAGCATTCTGGGGTAGTCATTTTATTTATTTTATGACATCACGGTGCTTCGTAGAATCATGACTATACATGTGAAACGTAAATGTTAATGATACAAATATTCTCGTATTTATTATTATTATAATTATTTTAATCCGAGGATGTCTGTAGAGTTGATGTGAACGCAATCATCAACGATTTCTCACGAATTCATTAACACTTCTAACACGGACAGTTTTCTTAAATGCGATTCCTCAAAAAACCACACGGCCATCTTGTGTTTTTTTTAGGAATCGCATTTGAGAAAACTCTGGCCGATTTACGACTGCTGTTTCGCGTTCGGAAAGTCTTCTGAAGTTCAGAACAAATCCCAGATGAGAACTTTCATGAATGTTTTCCTAAATCCAGTTCAGAAGAAATTCCTTCTTAAATTCTTCTCAACTGCGTTCGAGAATGAGGCCCATTATCATGATTATTTTGGTCAATATTGACACCAGGACTATTTAACATAATTACTCATTCAGTGATTTTTTTTCAGCAGCGGTGTGGTTGTGCACGTGGACATGAGCCCCCAACACTGGACTGGACCCTCAGTGCTTTTATTAAATAGAATTAGTAGTATTTTATTATTACTAGAGCTGTGAAAAATAACGCGTTAAGATTAAATTACAGGATTAATTAGTTAATTTTAACGCATTTAACGCATGCGCAAAATGAGCTTCCAATATACCCACAATTCCGCCCAATCTGCATTAGTCGCCGGCTCGCCGCTGTAATGGGAAGTTCGTGTTTAAAAAAAACAAAGATGGAACATTCAATAAAACCAAAGTGATATGCACACTCTGCGGGAAGACGTTATCGTTTCACCGTAGCAATAGCAGTCTTAAGTACCACCTCAACGTGATGCATGCGTTGGTCGGCGATGGGGGGTTAAAGTGGAATGCGCCAAACCACCCTCACTGAACAACGTGGGCCCCTCATTAAGTCTGCCTGTGCAAAGTTGACTAGCACAGTTGCCAAATGGATTGCAAAAAGCTGTAGACCGATTAATATTGTTGAGGACAAGGGGTTCACCGAAGTTTTGCGAGTGGCAACGGGGGACTCGAGCATCAAAGCACCGCGAAGACACATAATAATGACAAAAATCCACGAGCTGTATGAAGCTGAAAAGGAAAATGACTTGGCTGCTACGAAACATCAGGCGCTGACAGGGGATCACTGGACTTCTGTGAGTAACGATAACTACCTGGGTGTAACTGCACATCTACTCACCGACGAATGGAAGTTAAAGTCGTTTACGATAACGTGCATGAAAACAGAAGAGCTCCACTTTGCAGAGGCATGTGCACAACAGTTCCAAACTGTTGCAAGCAACTGGGCAATTGAAGACAAAACGACCACTATAGGGAAAGACAGTGCACGTAATATGATAGCCGCGGCTAGACTACTGTAAAAGGGCATTTAGAGGCATTAGATTGTGTCATGGTGTGGTTAATGGTTGTTTGACAAAAAAGAGAAAAATGTTCAAACATCCTATAAAAACAATGGCTAAGAAGCCCAAATCATTTGTGTTTGATTTAAAAAGAAAAGAAAAATGTTTTATTCAACCATACAATGGCTAAGAAGCCCAAATTCTGTTTAGGATGAAGATTATATTAATGTTCCATATGGAATAACAAAGATAACTGCTAAAGAACTGCTGAGTTGCAGCACCATTGTTTTTTTTTATTAATAAAAAAAGAAAATGTGTTAAATGTATATATCCGTCCTTTGCCATAAATCTTTTTGTTCTCACAAAAATATACCGAGAAAATTGGTAATATGTGATTAATCATGATTAATCCACAGAAACCTGTGATTAATCTGATTAAAAATTGTAATCATTTCACAGCCCTAATTATTACACTTTATTACTGTGTGTAAGCAAGGGTTGATAAGAAGAACTGGTAGTCCTTCTTTTCTGCCATGCTGATGCATTACGTTGAAAAAAGCATAGCAAGATGACCTCGGATGTGGGAGACCCACCACGTGGTTACCCTTGCTGACAAAGTGTTTTGGCATCAGAAAACGCTAACTTCTTTCTATATAAACCTTGTGTGATGTTTTATTTTTATTTTGCTTCTCTCTTGTCTGCTGCAGTCTGGGAGTGAACCTGGGCTCTCTCTCTTTCTCTCTTCTCTCTCTCTCCAGTCTCTAGCCTGCCAGGACGTGGGTGAGCCCGACAAGCTTGTTGTTGTTGAATAAATATACTTATATGCAACTCTGGAGTCCTGAGTATTTTAATATTTTACCTTATTAGTAGTATTATCGTCAATGCATGTTATGTTTACATATTATAACCAGGGACGTGCACAGGAATTTTGAAGGGCAGTTGCTCTGCCCTGGAAAAAAGGGGCAACACGTTAATTTTTGTCACCGCCGCCGCCACGCCCCCATCCCCTGGACGCATATTTTGCGATTATTTTATCTAGGCCTACATGAGGTTCTGCAGCCGTAATACTAATTAAAAAAATATATACTGTATATTTTCCTTCGGAGGGGCAACTTCAGTCGAGGAGGGCAAACCTCCTGCGCACGTCCCTGATTATAACAATACTCCATACTCAGTTGAGAAGATAAGTATGATGACATAGGCCTGCACTGATTTATGATGCACTGCCACTTAACCTAAACCAGCAGCATTAGTTCCATGTGGAGATGTGATATGAAGGTGATACTGGAAAGTCCATTGTTTTTGCATCAAGCCAAACCGAGCTGTTCAAGTGTTTATATGTCAGGACAACATAAATCAGATGAGATGATAATGCTAGGTCTGGGATTGACTTTTTAGGCTAGCCTTTAAACTGGTATGCTACTATAACAGAGAAAATGCTAATCGTATCTTCAACAGGTGTGTAATGGATAATGCTAAGATGATGGATAACTCTTCCCTGTTTGTCTCATACTGTGCTCACTGACTTATCTTCTGGCTGGCATTTGTTGTGTAATAGAAGCTTCTAATGATGATCAAACGTTTCTCTTTTTGATGCGGAATATTTTACTCTACAATATGAATCAATATTACAAAGAAGAAGAATTTCAAATTAAACAATTAGTTAGACAAGGCAGGTTCTAGCGACTGGCGACTTCACTTCATTGAATCACTACTAAACTAACGAGAACACACACATCACTTCCTGCACTTCAGAATAAAGGTATCTCCTTTCAAATTAAAACACCTTCAGATTAATATCAAATTACCATCAATAACAGATAAAGTAACAGATGCTCCCATATTTACTGTAAATAAAGCATTTAAACATTTCTATTAACCTTTTCTTAAACCAAACAACATAAATCATATTCGTTTACCCTTAACTTCAAATAATTCATTTATCTACTATTAATAAACTAATAGTCAATTTATAATAATTCACAACAGCATTAGTTATTTGCCCTGTAGATTAGGCCTGTAGCATATATATTTAGCTTGCTAAAATAACGATAAACTGAGTCATCAATAATAAACCGTAACAGAACAAATGGAGAGAATTGCAAAATATCATCAGATTTTTTTTTTTTAATTGAATTAATCTCTCTGTAAGTATTTCTGAAAATTTTCTGGAAAGAAAATCGGTGGTAATCAGGACTGGGCCCATGTTAGCAGATCCAGGGCTACCTGACAGCAGGTGTTATATTTAGGTGTTTTGTAAGTTAACTTCATAACTTCACATAACAGAACACACCTCCATTTGATCCCCACTCTTAAGGTGCACAACATAACACCACATAAGGCCACAGCCACCGCTTTTGTCTGTGTTGAGAGCCATCAGACATGGTTCCTGGCTTTTGCATGTCTTGGAGCCAGAGCTATTAGACCCTGATTGTTGGCCTTTGTCTACATCCACGACAAGATGGTTGAAGCCAAAGGCATTTAGCATCTATATGGCCATACCAGGCCATAGGCCTGTTCAAGTCAGACTTCCCCTGTAGGCCTATGACACACACACTCCCTCACATTATGACTTGTTATTTCTACACTATAAATGTCTGTACTTTTCTGTAATGTATGGAAGAAGACCTACTCGAATCCAGAAGACTGTTTCCTGGCAGCAGACGTGCCTCGGGCATGCTCGTGCTGTGTCGAGCTGACCGTGGCTAGTGGCTGAATAAACACATTCTTTAGCTAGGCCGACTCAATACAAGTCTCTTACTCTAACAAGCTAACTTGAACCAAGTACGGGCCTTCGACGATTTTTCTCCGAAGACACAGCAGATTCTTGCACAAAAATATCTTCAGACGCCCCGATTATGGTTTGATTCTTGTTACTGGTTTATTACTTCTCTTCAAATGTAACCCAATTCCTTTACTCATTGTAGTGTTAAATATGGATCTATTTCTCTATGTGTAAGCACTCCCCTGTGCATTGTTCTCCTGTTGGTTATTCGCCATGCGCATGTATACATTTAGTGCAGAACCTCAAGTAAACCAAGTGATGTTTCACGTGTGAACTTAACCTCCGAGTGAGCCTGATTATTTTATTAATAAGACATGACACTCATTACCTTCTGGAAGGTTCAATCCACATCTTCACTGACACTCAAACAAAGTTCATATCATGATTATAGTGACCAAAATTATCTCTTATCACAGTATCGTTAAAATCTGTTCTGTACCATATTCACATTCTTTTGCATTGCATCGTATCATGTTGAATTGTATTGTGTTGAATCAGGTTGTGTCAAATTGCACTGCAAACAAATATGTATTACATTAGCAGTAGCTTGATGTGTATCTTTAATGTACCAGATCGTTGGCAATGCATTGAGACGTGTATCTGTGTGTATACAAGACATGCAAACACACACACACACACACACAGAGACACATGCATCAGCCTCAGATATGGAGTTGAAAGACACACACACACACACACACACACACACACACACACACACCGGTTATGGTTATTAATATGTGTACCTGGATTCTTCCCCTATGAAGTTAGGTCTCCTGCCTATGGATGCATCACTCCTCACAGACACACTGGACAAACCAGAGTCTGTTCCGCTGAATCTGGATGCATCACTCCTCATAGACACACTGGACAAACCAGAGTCTGTTCCGCTGAATCTGGATGCAAGGCTCCTAACAAACGCTCTGGACAAAGGGGAGTCTGGTCTCTTCATGACATTCCTGTGAGAACAAGGTGCATCAAAATATTCATAACTTTACAAAGAGGTTCAAAACAGCAAATAATCTGCATAATAAAATAATAAAAAAGCAAAAACAAAATCTAAAACAATTATAAAAGAATGAAACTAGTGTAGTGAATCTGCTCCTCTGTGCAGTGAGATGAGGGTTGACTTACTCTGTGATCTTCTCCAGTTCTTTGAAATTCCATGGCTCGCCTATTGACCTGTCACTCATCATGGACATCACACTGGACACAGGAGAAGGTGGCCTTTCTTTTTGCGTCCTACGACCACAAGACACAAAAGGATTTTTGAGACTCTGGATTTGGATGATTTTCTGGGTGGATGGGTAGGGTGCTCTAACTTTAGAAACCAGACCACTAAAAATGAAATTAACGGCATAAAAGTTCGCGATACAATAGCCCCGATTAAAAAAGTGTGCACAGGATACAATTTGGCATGAACCAAATGATATATTGAATTGTAGAGCATCATATTTTTTGCATTGCATCATATCGCGTTGAATCACATTGTGTTGAATCAGGTTGTGTCGAATCGCAAAACAATAGGGGTGAATTGTATGATATCGCATTAGTAGTTGTTCATATGTAACGTATCGGATCGTTGGCAATCCACTGAGAGTGTATCGCCCCTGAGATGTGTAAGATAAATTCAGTTCAGTACGAATGTATTAACAGCTTATTCCTATTAACAAATATACTACTACTTTAACCTACTTTAACCAGTATATTGTAGTTTAGGGGTTGTGGAGAAAATTCTCTCTCTCTCTCTCAGCCATGTGTTCACAGACAGGAGGCCCAGAGATAACATTCAAAAAGCATCTGGCTTAGCTTCTTCTAGCTGACCATGGCTACAAGGTCAGAGGCCTTCCTTAGGCGAGATACAGACACCATCTCTGAAGGGAGTGAGAATTCGGACAAAGCCATAATTGTCAGCTAAGAAATTATGACAGATCCCTAGGGGAGGCATCAGATCCCTAGGAAGAAACTTAAAGGGGGGGCTGGGTGCTTAAAAGACTGACTTTTTCAAATGTATACAGAATGCATTCTCTCAGCCTTGGGTGACGGATCTCTGTGTGAACTCAGCCAGACTGAATTTGTACAACTTTATATCAGTAAACTCAACTTGTTTCAACTAATTGCTTCGTTTGGCGGTCTCTTTCTCTGAAACCAACACGCAAGATTAAGAATGAATCTAACAGATGGAGATGCAAGACACACACACACACACACTGGAAAGTTAATATTTAAGTATCTACAGTATTTTCTACAGTGGTACGTAACTGTAATGTAATTACAAATATTAGAAATGTAATGTGCTACCCTACTTCATTACTGTAAATGTAATGAGTTTACTGTAATCAAATGACTTGGTAGTGCATTAGTCCCATCACTGGGTATTAATATGTACCTGGATCCTTCCCCTGCGACGTCTGGTCTGATGAGTCTGGATGCATCACTCCTCACAGACACACTGGAGTGGGGAGGGGAGTCTGGTCTCTTCATGACTGTACTGTGAGAAAGAGGCACGTCATAACATTCATAACAATACAAAGAGGTTCCAAACAGCAAATAATCTGTATAATACAAAAAAATAAAAGAGCTAATACAAAATCTAAAACAATTCTAACAGTGGTACAGGAGGTAAAGAAGTCGTTTAGTAATCAGAAGGTTGTTAGTTCGATTCCCTGTCGAAGTGTCCTTGAGCAAGGCACTGAACCCCTAATTGCTCCTGATGTGCAGTGTGCCATCAGTGTAAATGTAAAATGTGTATACATTGTAAGTCGCACATATGTAAGTCGCTTTGGATAAAAGCGTCTGCTAAATGACTAAATGTAAATGTAAATGTAAATGTAAATGTAATAAATAAAAGAATAAAACTAGTCTAGTGAATCTGCTCCTCTGTGCAGTGAGGTGAGGGTTGACTTTGTGACCTTCTCCTGTTCTACATAGTGCACTTTGCTCCCTATGACCAGAGTGACTCCTAATAGACATCACACTGGACACAGGAGAAGGTGGCCTTTCTTTCTGCGTCCTACGACCACAAGACACCAGAGGATTTTTGAGACTCTGGATTTGGATGATTTTCTGGGTGGATGGGTAGGGTGCTCTAACTTTAGAAACCAGACCACTAAAAATGAGATTAACGGCATAAAAGTTCACGATACAATAGCCCCGATTAAAAAAGTGTGCACAGGATACAATTTGGCATGAACTCAAGATGCATCGCTTTTAACATTTTTGCATGGGTAAAAAAATATTTATTTTACATATAACTATTGGTAGAGGCCTATATGTCCTTGAAGTGTGAAAAACAATGTGTGACAAATAATTGTATATTTCGATTAATTTCTCCTCTCTTAACTATTTCTTAAGCACGCTCCCTCATCTCCACTACTATCAAATTACACATAACGTCTTCGGGGAAACAAATTGACCTTACATGGTGAAAATCTAACTCTGATTGATTCAAGAAATCAAAGTGCCGTGAGAAAGGTATCCAAAGCCATTTTCAGCACTCATGATCTCTCACCATTTTATTCTATGTCTCAGCCACCCATTACACGTTTATTGGGTTTCACACGGGGCAGAGCATGGCCTCCAAAACATGCTAAATAAAAAAAAAAGGGAGAGAGAGAGAGAGAGGGAGAGAGAGAGAGATAGAAGGAGAGAGAGAGAGAGGGACAGAGAGAGAGAGATAGGGAGAGAGGGAGAGATAGAAGGAGAGAGAGAGAGAGGGAGAGGGACAGAGAGAGAGAGATAGGGAGAGAGAGTGTGAGAGAGAGAGAGACCCTGCACCCCTCCACATCCTCACACTGGACACAGGAGAAAAATGGCCTTTCTTTTTGCATCCTACGACCACAAGACACAAGAGGGTTTTTGAGACTCTGGATTTGGATGTTTTTTTGGGGGAATGGATAGGGTGCTGTAACTTGTCTCAGGGTGATCTGACCCAGAACACAACACTACATAGTGCACATCCTGGACGGCTAGAGTGGGAACGACACATGTGTTTATCCGTCCATCACATGACCAAATAAAATCAAAATGAAGTTAACGTGTATCCTTCCACCCTTACTATGCTTGTATAACTACAATTCCCCATTCACCAAGCCGGCCAACATATCTAAACATAACTGATCACAACAAAGCACATTCAAATTCCCCAAATCAATAAAACAGGGTTACAGACAGCGCATGTTGTATCATGAAGGAGAGGCTTTACGGATCCCGGGGTACAGCATACGACGCGGCTGTCTAGCCAGTTGGACACTGTACATCCTGCCATCTCTGTAATACTGTAACAGTAATACTATAAACTGTTCTGTATGTATCATGTATTTACCATATGATGTTTGTAGGTATTATGTACATTTACCACACAGTCCTGACACCATCCCCCATGACACCTCCCTCCAGCCCCAGCCCATCAACTGCACCTCCCCCACCACAGCATAGGCCTGCGCCTTTCCACAACTGCCAACCTCAGAGCCTCCCCCCTCCTCCCCCTCCACAGTGACGACTCTCTCCATCCTGGAAAGGGACGTCAACAGTCTATTCAAGAGACAGAACCCCCGCAAAGCAGCCGGGCCAGACTCTGTCTCTCCATCAATTCAATTCAATTCAATTCAATTCAATTCAATTCAATTCAACTTTATTCAATTCAATTCAACTTTATTTTGCCATGTATACAGATACTAGGATTTTTTTTGGGTTTTCTCCATGCAGGCTATAGTATCACAAATAGAACAACAAGACAACACAGAACAACAATACAAGGACAGATAGTACCAGACAGTATGAGCAAAATAATAAATAAGAATGGAGGTAGTGCAACAATAATAATGTTAAATAAAGTTAAATAAAGTGCGATAAAGTTCGTGTGTGAGAGCTATTGCTTGGGGGAAAAAACTGTTGAGGTGACGTGATGTTTTGGTCATGATGGCCCTGTATCGCTGTCCAGAGGGGAGACGGTTAAAGAGACTGTTAGCAGGATGTGAGGGGTCTGCCGTGATCTTCATTACTTTCCTGAGGGATCTGGAGCTGTGAAGGTCCTTGATGGAGGGAAGGGGGCAGCCGATGATGCGCTCTGCTGCCCGTACGACTCTTTGGAGCCTGGCCTTAGAGCGGGCAGAGGCAGAGTCATACCAGACCGAGTGAGAGGATGTAAGCACACTCTCAATGATAGCCCTGTAAAACTGCACCATGATGGGGGGGCTGACCTGTAGTCCTCTCAGCTGCCGGAGGAAGAACAGGCGCTGCTGACCTTTCTTCACTAATTGAGTGATGTTATTGTCCCATTTTAGTGTGTTGGTGATGGTTGTGCCTAGGAACTTGAAATGCTCTACTACAGTGACAGATGAGTTGTTGATGACAAGTGGAAGATGTGTCGGAACCTTTTTTCGGAAGTCCACAATCACCTCCACTGTCTTGTTAACGTTAAGCTCTAGGTTGCTGACTGCACACCAGGACTCTAGATGGCCGACCTCCCTCCGGTCAATCCTGAAGCACTGTGCTGATCAGCTGTCTCCGGTGTTCACAGACATTTTTAACACCTCACTGGAGATATGCCATGTACCAGCCTGCTTCAAGACCTCCACCATCATCCCCGTCCCAAAAAAACAAAAATCACTGGACTCAACGACTACAGACCCGTCGCCCTGACCTCTGTGGTTATGAAGGCATTTGAGCGTCTTGTGCTGCTTCACCTCAAAGCCATCACTGACCCTCTACTGGACCCCCTGCAGTTTGCCTACAGAGCCAACAGGTCTGTAGACGATGCAGTTAACATGGCCCTTCACTTCATCCTCCAGCACCTGGACTCCTCAGGAACCTACGCCAGGATCCTGTTTGTGGACTTCAGCTCTGCCTTCAACACAATCATTCCGGCTCTGCTTCAGGACAAGCTCTCCCAGCTGAGTGTGCCTGACTCCACCTGCAGGTGGATCACAGACTTCCTGTCTGACAGGAGGCAACACGTGAGGCTGGGGAAGTATGTCTCTGACTCCAGGACCATAAGCACCGGCTCCCCTCAGGGCTGCGTTCTTTCCCCTCTACTCTTCTCCCTGTATACCAACAGCTGCACCTCCAGTCACCAGTCCGTCAAACTCCTTAAGTTCGCGGACGACACCACCCTCATTGGGCTCATCTCTGGGGGGGATGAGTCCGCTTACAGGTGGGAGATTGACCATCTGGTGACCTGGTGTGGGCAGAACAACCTGGAGCTAAATGCTCTGAAGACAGTGGAGATGGTCGTAGACTTCAGAAGGAACCCAGCCCCACCCACCCCCATCACCCTGAGAGACTCCCCAGTCGACACTGCAGAGTCCTTCCGCTTCCTGGGCACCATCATCTCCCAGGACCTCAAGTGGGAGCTGAACATCAGCTTCCTCACCAAAAGAGCTCAACAGAGGATGTACTTCCTGCGGCAGCTGAAGAAGTTCAACCTGCCAAAGGCAATGATGGTGCACTTCTACACCTGCATCATCGAGTCCATCCTCACCTCCTCCATCACCGTCTGGTACGCTGCTGCCACTGCCAATGACAAAGGCAGACTGCAGCGTATCATCCGTTCCGCCAAGAAGGTGATTGGCTGCAATCTGCCCTCTCTACAGGACCTGTTTGCCTCTAGGACCCTGAGGCGGGCAGGTAAGATTGTGGCCGATCCCTCACACCCGGGTCACAAACTTTTCGAGGTCCTTCCCTCCGGCAGGAGGCTGCGGTCCATCAGGACCAAAACCTCACGCCACAAAACCAGCTTCTTCCCGGCTGCCGTTGGCCTTAGTAACAAGGCCACCTGACGTGGACTCTCATCCCGCCCCCACACCTCAAGCCTGTGTTATGTTAACACACACTACATTGCACACTGCACATTGCACATCCACTTTTGCACTCCTGCCCTGCTTTTTGTATTGTAGTACTTATTGTGTTTGTGTAGTACTTACTGTGTTTTTATGTTTTATGTTATGTGTAGTACTTACTGTGTTTGTATGTTTTTATGTTTACTGTATGCACCTATACATCAGAACAAATTCCAGGTAGGTGTAAACCTACTTGGCAATAAATACTATTCTGATTCTGATTCTGATTGAGTCCATCCTCACCTCCTCCTTCACCGTCTGGTACACACACACACACACACACACACACACACACACACACACACACACACAGGTTCACTTCTACACCTGCATCATCGAGTCCATCCTCACCTCCTCCATCACCGTCTGGTACGCTGCTGCCACTGCAAATGACAAAGGCAGACTGCAGCGTATCATCCGTTCTGCCGAGAAGGTGATTGGCTGCAATCTGCCATCTCTACAGGACCTGTTCGCCTCTAGGACCCTGAGGCGGGCAGGTAAGATTGTGGCCGATCCCTCCCACCCGGGTCACAAACTCTTTGAGGTTCTTCCCTCCGGCAGGAGGCTGCGGTCCATCAGAACCAAAACCTCACGCCACAAAACCAGCTTCTTCCCGGCCGCAGTTGGCCTTATCAACAAGGCCCGGGACCCCCACCTGACCTGGACTCTTATCCCGCCCCCACACCTCAAGTCTGTGTTATGTTAACACACACTACATTGCACATTCACTTTTGCACTCCTGCCCTGCTTTTTGCATTTTACCTCAAATATACTTTTTTATATAATTTTTTTATATATACAGTGGGGAAAATAAGTATTTGAACCCCTGCCGATTTCGCAAGTTTGGCCACTGGCAAAGAAATGTGTGATCTATAATTGTAATGGTAGGTGTATTTTAACAGTGAGAAATAGAATATCAACAAACAAATCCAGAAAACTGCATTTTATAACATTAATGACTTTATTTGTATTTGATGCAGAAAATAAGTATTTGTTAAGATCCCTGCGATCTAAGAGACATTTTTTCATATTGATCGCTGCTGTGTTTTGTTATGCCACGGGTTTCCCCCTGTTTGTTTGATTCGCCATGTGTTTGTTTTGTTTCTGTGATCAGGCCATGTGCGTTCTGTTATTGTCCAGAGACTCCGCCTTCTGCTTTTTCCCCGGCCTATGCATCTGTTCACCATTATCTGTTTGACCTGAATTGTTTTCACCTGTATATATCATCTGTTCCCCATCTTATCTTTGATTTGTTGCCTGATTTGTTTCTCCTGTGCCTTGTTAATTCCCCTTGTTGGTTTCACCTGTGTATTTTCTCTGTTCCCCCTTCTACATATTGACCTGTGCTTCTGTAGTTCGCTGTCGGATCGTAATTCTTTGTCTGTGCGAATCTATGCCAGAATCCTGCATATTTCCGAGTAGCCTACCTGGTATTGTATAAGATTTTCTGTTTTTGATCTTCTATGTTTTTTTTACCTTTGGAGCTCTGTTCTGTGTTTTTGCCTGCTTGGAATTTTTGCGTGTTCTCTGTTGAAGGAAATAAATCCTCAAGTATTTTTTGCAACCTAGTCTGCGATTGGGTCCTTGTGAGAAAGCCTAACACCATTACAATCTAATATGTAAATATATGCACTTACTAATATTAGTGCTAATGTCATTAGTATATCCTTTACTGTAATTCCAGACTGCAGTGCATTTTCTTATTAGTTTATTCCAAACTACCTTTCCTTATGTTTCCCTGATCATAATTACACAATTTCAAACCTGTCACCTATTCTGGTTGTCTCAGAAAACGTTCCTGCAGAGTAGGACTGCTGTAATATAAAACGTTCGAAAATGTTAACGTTATTTAAATGTAATTAATAGGCTTGGTGGGCCTTCTCGCCGTGTCTTAAAGCATACGCAACCATGAAGCAACAATTTCCGCAACACTCGAATTTGAGTGAAATGTGGTCCGAATCAAACTCGCCTGGGGCCACTAAAAAGGTACATAAATCTCATCAAGTAAAATCTACTCCAGTTTTGTAAAAGATGGTATACCTGTTGTGTCCGGGTGGGGGCACGCATTAGAGAAGTAAGAGGCGTTGGAGATGCTATTAATGTAACTGGTATTTATTCACTAGTAAGTACAGGTAGCCCTGGCTCATCAGGAGCGCAGAGTGGAGTGAAGGCAGAGTCAGAGTACAAGAGGGTGGGAGTGGGGAGCGCAGCCCCTTTATAGTTCCCCCATGACCTGAAGGATCATGGGAGCTGTAGTGGCAATATGAATACACAACAATACCCAAATAACTTTTTGACAAAATGCTATAAGAAAACATGACTGCCAGACTCACCTTCTCAGTTTGACGATAACGATAGTGATAAGAAAGTTGAGCGGGTACTGAAATCACGTGACGTTGTTGCTGACACCCTCGCTCCACAGACTGTAGAAGAAGCTTCACATCTTTCCACTAGATGGCGATGTAGGACTGAAGTTTTTGCAGACGGTGAGACACTTCTTTGTCCAAAGTCTTCTAGATTTCAACACATAGGCATCAGTTACACTGGGAACACCACTTTGACAACTGAAAATAAAATCTCACTACAACGAATGTAAAGCTTCTCAAACAACTTGTTAACCATTGTGGAAAGATGATGATAGAATTGATACACACAAAATGAAAGTTGTGTGTATGTCAGCCTAAGTGTTATAATGTAGGCTACCTTTTTTTAAATTACCCCCAGTCAGATGGCATTACCTTTGTTCCAGTGCCTTATGTTAGCCAATACACACTTTATATGAAAAGCTGCCATGTATGATGATATTGTCAATTGTCTTTATGCCTCCAGTGAACCTTTTATTAATCACAAGAGTAAGGTCCCTAACATATGGCATGGCTGGAATGAGTTTGTGTCTGAGCAACATGCTGCTGCTACTTTAAGTCTTAAAAGTAAAAGTACTCACGCAATAGGTTGTCTCTCAATGTCTAGGCTGTGCCATTTTGATAAAGAAATAGCTACTGGTAATAAATGCCTCTACAGATGTCACTACTAGTAATAATTATAAGCAACAACATTTGTTAATTGGAAAGGTTGGTGTACTTACTGTGCCTACCATCTGTAATACTGTTCACACTATATCTTACAATTCTGCGCATGACAAGTTATCTACCACCAGGGGTTATTTGCAAAGTTAATACCATTAAGCCAAACCAATAAAGACACCATGTGATATCTTTAAATCTTTTATTTAATTGTAAACGTGTAAAAAAGGGAAACATGGATCATGAAAAACAAATGTAATTGTAAAACTGGACAGAACAAGGCACGCTAGCTTGACATAGCTAACCTACCAGCTTTATCTTACAAATATGTTAAATATATAATGAAGATACAATCATGTTTTTTGATGCTATTGCTGTATGTCAACATGCATTTCGCTAGATAACATTATAATATCATGTCAGTAAACGAATTAAATACATATATCAATATTCAAAAGTCAGGGACATTAACTTAGCATAGCAATCACTCTGCTTACCTCGATAAGCTACTTTAAATTTGAGGGCGAATTATTGAAGGCTAGCAACTCCTTTTTTTGAGGGAGACAGGAAACGCATTGAAACCTTCAGGAGTCATTCTTGGGGCCTTTGAACTCGAACATATCTTTTAAATAGGGCCAAGGGTGGCTCATATCAGAGGGCTCAGTTCAGGCCGACTCTGGATCCATGTTGAATAGGCAGTAGTCAGGCTGTCTGTTGAATGTTCAGGTATAACATGCAAAGCTACCCCTAGTGCTGCTGCCAAACGCGCACTCTGATATCATTGGAGTTGATAGAGCCACCTGATTGGTTTAAACTTCCAAAACAGCAACGCAATCCATAGTTTTGTGTAGGCAACATTTAGGCGAAACTGTGTTCACAAAAAGTAACGAGTAACAACACATATTGTAGAAATGTAGCGGAGTAAAAGTATAGATACTAGCTAAAAAATGTAATGGAGTAAAAGTAAAAAGTATGCACTATTATTTTTACTTAAGTAAAGTACAGATACATACAAATGTACTTAAGTACAGTAACGAAGTAAAAATACTTTGTTACATTCCACCACTGCCTAGGTGGCATAGTGCTAGTCAGTTTTTTGTGTCTAAGCACGTACCAACCTGTGAGGCGCTCCTGAGACAATTGATGTATGGTTTCATGTGTCGACTGGACAAGTCTGATAACTGTATAGTAGAGGCTCTGGTCAACCCTCTAAAGAGCTGCTATCGATACCTGATGGTAGTCCTCTACCCGATGGTAGTCCGCATGCGCACTACCCGATCAGTCGCCACTTTGCGACACTGTAGACAGCGGAATACAATCGCTGGCTAAAGCTGATGAAAGTTCGCGAAAGACGGTATACTTTAAGAAGTTTGTTCATTGTATACAGCTGTAAGTTCTTAACGTTTGCATAATAAAGAAGTAAAGAAGTTAAAGATATACTGGATATCCTCTTTTGTTCTCCCTGTCAAGTTCTATTGACTAGCACATCAATGCTTTATTTGTTTTACCTACTGCTATATTTTCTCACTTCTTCATTATGCAAACTATTTGCCTTTTACCCTTACTCCGTCAACACACTTTTAATAATTAAATATTACATTAAATATACCCACATTATGCGTAAAGACAGCCCCATATGTTGACGTTGAGCCTTCTGCCGTAAACCGTTTGTGTCTGAGCATGCGCGATGTGCGGGACTACTATCGGGTAGAGCAGAGGTCTTCAACCGGGGGTCCGCGGAGGTACTGCAGGGGGTCCGCCAAATTATTTCATCTGAAGCATATTTTACCCTCTTCCAAAAATGTAAAACGTCCAAAAGACTACATAAACATAAACAGAACGTAAAAATTGCTTTCTATTCCTTAAAAATAATACATAGGCTACCCGCGATCATTTGATACGTTACCTGCCATAACCATACAATTTGAAATAATTGATCGTTTTGTAATTCTCGGAACAAAAGCTCCTCGTCAGACACCACTGATGGCGGTTCAGATTATCTACATTCAGAGGATACCAACACCCCTTCCATGAACAGCGACAAGCGCAAACGGGAGAAGACACAAATATTCAGATAATTATCTGAAGTTTGCCTTCACCTACAAAGAGACCGATGGTGAAGAATTATGCGTGGTTTGCTCTTCCGTGCTATCAAACGAAACTATGAAACCATCAAAGCTGCAACGACATTCAAAGACAACCCATGCTCACTTGAAAGAAAAAATTGATTTAATATTTCCCGTTTAAAATCTGTTGAGGGCCAGCAGACATTGATGAGACAATCAGCCAAAGTGTCGCTCAGACCAAACAGCCATACATAATTGCGGAAAGTTTAATATTGCCAACAGCTAGTGATATGTGCATATGTGCAGTTAAACAATGTTTGGGAAGGATGAGTATGTTAAAAAATTGAAAAGCATCCCAATGCCCGCCCTATTGATGAATTGCCAGCTGATGCGAGTGCACTACTAGTCGCAAAACTCCCGAAGGCAGATTTTTTTGCACTACAATTAGATGAATCCACCGATGAGTCAAACGACGCTCAGCTTTTAGCTTTTTTGTGATTTGTCGACCAAAATGAGATGCAGGAGGAATTTCTATTCTGTAAGCAGCTGCCTGGAGGTAAAAAAAGTTCAGAGATTTTCAAAGTGATCGACAATTTTTTCCGTGAACATGATATACCGTGGCCAAAATGTGTCACGATGTGCACAGACGGTGCAAGAGCCATGTATGACGCACTGCATGCTTCATAGGGAGAATGTTGTTGCCAAAGACGTGAATGATGAATTCTCAAACGTCAGATCTCTCACTAGGTATGAGATATTTCATCCATACTTAAGCTTTTCAAGCTACCCAATTCTTTGTCCCTCCCTAATTTAATACAGTGATGGCTAACTGTAAGGGAGAAAAATGTGTAGGGGAGTGTGTGTGTGTGAGTGACACTTAGTTCCAAATAAATTATATGAATATCAGGCCCCAAATTTGGGGGGGTGGGGGTCCCTGCTCAGTGTCTCTCTCAGCCAAGGGGTCCTTGGGCGGAAAAAGGTTGAAGACCCCTGGGGTAGAGGACTACCATCCGGTAGCGACAGCTGCTATCGATTTACTTCGACATTAAGACGACATTGGCACAAAAGTCTTCATACTTTTTAATTAACTGTATTATGTATGTTGTATCTTCTTGTTTTTCTCTCTTTTTTTATAGTTGTATGTCTGTTATTTTATATGGAACTTGGCGTCTGAAATAAAGATTTATATATACCTGTCCATTTAAATAAACTTCTGGCTTGCCAACTGCTAACGGAAGCTCACTAAACATTACAAAATACATACCCAGCACGGGATTAGACACGTGGATTGCCTTGACTGCCTTTTTTGTTTCAATGAATCTTCCTATAGATAGTGTTGCAGAAAAAATAGCAACTTATTCCAGATTTCGCAATCAGAAGACGAGAGGCCAAACACATGTATCTGCGGTTTCTTTATTGAAAGGCTCTAAGCTTTCAACAGTCCATCTTTTAAAAGTAATTCGGTCACACCCATCTATCTTTTGTTAGGTTAACCCTGCTATCTGACTTTCCCTCAATCGGAGCATGTTACCCGTTTGGCACCACGCCCACTTAAACACAGACTGCCTAAATAACGCCATTTATACTTTCATAAATGAATCACCAACTTTAAAAATATTCCTTCAATAGTAAACCTCGCTTTTGCCTCACCTCTGCCTCCTGTGTTGTGCTTTTGGATTCTCTCCCCATTTGACCTAGTGCATGCTAGTTGCTGGTTATGAGGCACACACACACAGACAATGTGTTGGATTTTACGGTCAAATTAGTTACTTCAGCTATTGTATTGGGATTGTAGACAGGTCAAAGAGAAAGCTATCAGAAACATGGATAGCACTCTGACACGTAAAAAAAAAAAAGAATCTAATTTAGGAAGCTTTGTCACCTTCCCCTCCTGTTCACTTCTCTCTTGCCTTTTCCTACTGCCACTTTTATATTTGAAAGGCATCTTTCGGCTAGCAGGTGTGCTGTGCCACTGGCTGTGCTCAGTCAGCTTGTCGGTCTTGAGAGTATGGTCTTGTCACATGATCAACTAGAGACTTGACATTGGACTACAACATACATATTACACAGCATTAATCATTGCATATCTGTTTATAAACAAAAAAAAGTGTTTTAATCATTTCGACAGTTTATGTATAAATATAATGAAAACCATGACGGAGACAGGTTTGCCTTTCCGAGGGCATATATTGCATAAGGCACTCTTGTAAATGCAATGAATTCTATCTTTGAACGCCGGTGTAATGAAAAGGCTGTATTGAAAAGGTCGCTTTTTGTCTAACACAATGTCGGAGGGCTCGCTTTTCCCTACGGCCTCCCCAGCGCATCCGCACTACCACTGTCTATATTTACGCCCCTGATGTGGAGAAAGCGTAATCTAATTAAATGTTGTTGGCGACATGATAAAGGCACATATTGTGTAATATAATATAAATTGGACAGTGTCCTTTAAAGCAGTGGTCCCCAACCACCGGGCCGCTGCCCGGTACCGGTCCGTGAGGCATTTCCTACCGGGCCGCAAATTTATTTATTCATCATTTATATCATTTCCGTTGTACTAATTATTAGAGTCTGAAAGGTGTTTTATTTTGAAAAACGACCAGATTTTCCCCGACGTAACATTCGCCTGTGCCTCTTGACATGTCAAGACGCTTGTCTCGGTCACGTGATACGTTACTCAAAAAACAAGCCCGCAAACTAGCGAAAATGAGTAAAAAACAAACGTCCTTAGAGGCATGCAACTGAAGAGACGTATGCACAATCCACAGACATGTCAAAGCGGAAAGCAAGCACCGGTGGATTAAACGCAGACCTAACTTCACCAGTGCAGAGGTGGAGGTACTATTGCAGAATGTGTCCATTTTATTCCAATATGGCTATATCCACGCAATTGAGTTTAATGCTTATTTATTTATTCACTTACATTTGCAGTGTTCGTGTAGTGCTTTTTTAGAACATTACGATGCCTCTTTAATGAATTTATGAATTTAAATGTGATTAAAATATTCTCATATTTTTTTTTTATAATTATTTAAATCCCAGGATGTCTGTAGAATTGACGTGAACCCAATCAACAACGGTTTCTCACAAATTCAGCCCTTAAGAATAATCTGGCTGATTCACCACAGCTATTTAGCATTCTTAAATTCTGGTCCAAGTTAAAAAACGAATCCCAGATGAGAAAACTTTGATGAATGCCAGAATTGTCCCTGCAGTTACTTTTATACACGGAAGCGTAGGTGCAACTCGCGTTCAAATGATTACTCTCCGTTTTAATTGGTGGATCAGAAATGAAACTGTGTATATGATTTGAGTGAATGAATTTCGCCACGGAGGGAGCTTTCACTAAACAGTCATAGGTCCCCGATGTTTTTTTTTTCTCAGTCTGTGACATCGCGCTCCCCCGGGAGAGTGTCCGTGCTCCCCACTTTGAGAACCACTTCTTTATAGGATAAAGTACAAGTCAGTACAATGGTGAGTTGTATTTTTCATGCACTTAACATTACTTTTTATGCCGGTCGCGTTATTTTATTTTTGCTGTATTTATCTGCCGGTCCGTAAAAATAATGCCTACATTAAACCGATCCGTGGTGCAAAAAAGGTTGGCTTTAAAGTCCTAAGAGACGCCTCTCCAGTTCAATGCTGAATCGGTGGGGCGACTACAGAATATAGACCAACACCACAACGCGGACAATCAAACTCTCCAGCGAACTCAACCACCACGCTGTGTTCCTGCACTACACATAGATGTACACGTCTGTGACCCATAACGCTGTGTTCCTGCACTACACACATAGACGTACACGTCTGTGACCCACCACGCTGTGTTCCTGCACTACACACATAGATGTTCATGTCTGTGAAACACCACGCTGTGTTCCTGCACTACACACAGGGCTGTAGTAGAGGGTAAACGCACGTAAAGGCCGTTTACGCACCTCTGGAATTTGGAAATAGCGTTTACGCACCTCTAAATATCGTTTATGCACCTGTAAGTGGCGTTTACGCACCTCAAAGTTCCCTGGGCCTTGTATTCTGCCGTTGGAATAATCAGAAATACATTTGGTGTAATTTTAAAACACCTAAATTTCAAATTGTTATATAACATATAAACGCTATAGTCTGAATCATTTTCATATGCGCTGTATTATGGTCTGTGACCCTCCAATCGGTGCCTTGCCTGCCGCGGCGACACCAATCAGGATCCAGGAAGTATGTAAACACATACACGTTGTGGATTAGCCTGCCTACCTGTTCGGAATGGATTAATTAGCCATGGATATCAGGCGATTTTTGAAGAGATCATCAGTGCTCCCACTCCCACAGATGCCCGCAAAAGGCCTCAAGTACAAAGTAAGACTGAATAAGATCAATTCACGTTTTTAAACGTTGTTTTGGTTCGGACAACATCGCATTAAGACAGGGACAAACTCTATTAATAACGTGCTTGCAAATACGATGATGCAGGTAACAAGCCAGCCTTCCCGGTGCCATCTAAATAGGCCTAATAAAATGTCAATTATTTCAGCAATTGAAGATGCATGAGTAATTATCCTTACGCATATCGCTGTAGATTAGGCTAATTCATTGAAAATTGTAAACAGATTATTTGCAAACCAGTTAGACATAGATAAGTGAATTGCTAAGTGAAATGTTTTAGCTTAGCTATAGAATCTTCCATTTTCGCGGTCAATGTCAAATATAAGTGTAGCAGAAAAGAAACAGCAGAACAAGCATAAACCCGACCGGTGAGGCAGAGGTACTGTTTGCCTCCCCTCCGTGATTTATTTTTTATGTCAGATCAGCAATGCTAGGAAGGTTCTACGCATGCGCTCAACCCAGTTTGTGAGGGATTGCGCAATCTGAGGTGAGGCACAGCCTCCCCTGCCCGTACGTCTTAATATAGCAATTGTGTTGCTGTGTTGTGTTGACATTGGAGGTTTCTCCAATTGTTAAAGAACAGGGGAAGTGTTTAATTGCAGCATGGTTTCTTTTTATATTATACTTTTCATCTGTAACACTCAGGGCCTGTTTACATTTTTTTTTAGGTCCTATAGGTCCTTTCTTTTGTCTCCCCCTCCACCCCCTTCATTGTTGTGAGGCCTACACATACTTTTCTTTACTGTTTTCTTGAAATTGAATAAACTACAAACACATTTATTCACTGTCATTGATTTAATATGACTTTAACTGATAACATAATGGAATATAACCAGGACAGCCTTACAGAGTCGCGACGCTTTGTGTTGTGTTGTGTTGACGCTTTTCGCGTCGAGGTCTGTCTGATCAGAAAATTCATAGTTTACCACTACAGCCCTGACTACACACATATATATGTACACGTCTGTGACACACCACGCTGTGTTCCTGCACTACACACATAGATGTACACGTCTGTGACACACCACACTGTGTTCCTGCACTATTCAGTGGGCTGCAGACAACAACCTTTATTGTTGAAGTTGCAAAATATATACAAAACGTACATATTCATGCATTTAAGTAATTTTTTAGAGGTGTATCTTGCATAAAGTATTTATGCACAGAGTTCACCTCACTTGTTGATCCTTCAACAAAATATTTCAAAGTAAAACATACATATAGCAGAGACAAACCTAAAAAATCATGAATAGATGCAATGCTTTGTGCTTGAGCAATCACATTAACAATTACAGTACAGCTCCAGAAGCTTCACTTCTTAGCCCCACAATAATATGAAGAAGAATTTGAACACTATGTATTTCTGTTGATAAATGTTCAGAATTCCTTACCTCAGGTATGTGGCAGTGTGTGTGTCCCTCGGGTATGTGGCAGTGTGTGTGTCCCTCGGGTATGTGGCAGTGTGTGTGTCCTTCTGACTCAAGGGGCAGAGGAGTGGTGCTTTTATAGGCCTACACAACAGAGCATCACATGATCTCTGGGAGATTCAAACAATGATTATAGTAAGTCAGGACATAAGGAGGTGTGGTTCAAGGTGAGGTTCAAAGCGAAAGGACAGATGGAATAGAAAGAGGTGGTGTTCACTCAAAGGGATATGTGTTTATTTAGGCCATATTATTTTTACCATATTATCAAGTCAGACAAGCTGAGATTAGATTCGATTCAACTTTATTGTTATTGCACAGAGTACAAGTACTGAGACAACAAAATGCAGTTAGCATCTCACCAGAAGTGCAAAAAGCAAAAAAATGCAGAGAATGTGCCTATGTATAGTGGTAATATAAAAAACAAAAGGATATATACAGTATGATATAAGATATATGGGGTATGAACAGTAAGAACATGAACAGCAATAGTGGTGATTAGTGCATATGTGATATAGGTAAATATAAAGTGCAGGTGTAAGTACAGGTGAAGGTAGCAGTAGAAGTTATGAATGAGGTCAGAGGCATGATATGATATAAATGCGATGAATATGGACAAAAATAGTAAATAAATAGATATGAATGTGAATACACTATAGGTGAAAAATGTACAGTAATTATAAAACAGTCTAGTGCAAATGTTCAGTGGTTGGAGGGAGGTGTCTGGCCAGGGTAGAGGGGGGAAATACAGTCATACAGCCAGGGTGGCTATCACCGTGGTGCAGAGTTCAGAGTTCACCTCTCCCCTCCCCCACACTGGACCCCTCTACCCTCTCCCACACAGACTCACACTTATGCCTCAGTGTGAAATAAAGTGAAATGTTTGTATTCAGGGAGCATCATGTATGGCTAATGTTGCAGACGTTTGCAGTAATACATACAGTAGTACTCCTGTGCAGCAATGAACCAGAGAGCATGGAGCCACTCTGTCTGCATTGCCATTTCCTGTAAACCAGGTGACTGTGCTTTTAGTCAGTAACTCCATATCTGTTCAAAAGGTCTACTCTTCATCAGCTATTCTATCTTTGTGATGAAACCAGCTTAAATCATTTACAGGAAATCAGGCCGTGTGTGCGTATTCCCAATGGATGTGCCATTGCCAGTAGACACACCCGTGTAAGACCTCAGCAACCATCTGATTTACAAGAATCCATGTCATGTGGCTGCCAACTAAAACGCGAAACAATCTGTCCTTATCTGTCTGATAAGCATGTTGTAAGCTGTGAACATTGGAAGCCAATAACCGTATTATCAGTCTTTGGAGGACGTTTGAGCTGATAACTGCCATGAGGTGAGCTCTTTGATGTTGCGCTGATATGGATGATAGACCTGACATAAGTTGGCCTAAACAGTATCGCTTTTGTCTAGTGCTGTTTGACCATGGTGAACTTTATGGACACTTGGATAAAACACTTCATCTTACACTTGTTGGTATTTTCCTGATAACAAAGATTGGTGGAGACTCACTTTTAGAATGATCAATCAGGAAACAGGCTTCATTCTTGCAATTATGCGCATCAAAGGACAGAGGAGGGTTTCACTCAGCAGATTCACCCGTGTCTCTGATTACACATTGAAACAGTCCAAGGTTAAGTATCCTAAACAGAACAATGGGTGTCAACCAATAGACACTTTGATATGACCTGAGATGAGAGGTGGTGAAAAGACACCTATGGCCCCACACCTCTCTAGGGCACTTAACCAGAGACCCTTACATTCGAACTTAAGTCTAATTAGGGGGCAAAAATACAAATTTATATCAAATTTATATCAGATTCATTCTATTATTGATTATTGTCAATCATTATTAATTCTGATCTTTAATCCTCCTTCACACTGCATGAAAAGAGGAGGAGTTGGAGGAGTTTTAGAACAAAGTAAATGCCTGTCCAGCCCTGCTGTTTGGTGGATGCATTTATTTTTCAGGAACCCGACTGACCACAGTCATTAGTTGATGGCATGGCCTTTCAGATGCTAATAAGTCAATGGTCTGAGGGGGGCTTGGTACTGAAGCATGCCCATCTTCCCCTCTCCTTCCCCCATTATTAGTTCAGCGAAGTAGGTGTTAATGTTAAATTTGTGCTTCAGAACTCCCTCTATTGTTGCATCTGACTGACACGTCTTTATCTTGAATGGTCTAAAACTGTCTCCCATGAAGGGCTTTCACACATACTGTATGTTGTTGGAAAGAAGTCGAGTTTAAGGGAACCTAAATGGCCAAGCAAAGAAACCCTGATAGCAGAGACATCTGGGTGTTCTCTGGATTGTTTATAACTTAGGAGAAACACTAATATGATAAAAAAAAAATGTTTGTAATCTTTGTTACAATCTGTGAAACGGTATGCCGTTGAATCTGGCTGGGGGATATTAAAGTTGTTGCACCTTTCATACATTGCTAAATACTGCTATTTGTTTCGAAAACAAAGTTAGGCGAGACCTTGATGCCCCTGGACTGGACAGTGTCTACAACGCCGATTGGAATAGTGTGACACCACAAAAAAGCTACTACATATTCTCAAATCATCTTGAGAAGGGTCCTGATGATTGCTTTTCCCTTGTGTCATAGTGAATACTCTATCATAGGGGGTTGTAAAGACATTGATGTTGTCCTGCATGACTTGAAAGTTATGTTTCACTGGAAAGACATGCCTTTTCTATATAATGTTTTCAAAAAGATAGACAGATTGTTCAAATAGTGTGAAGTTTTGGATAAATACCAACACATCAAAGTCAAACTTTTTTAGACGCTGGGGTTTGACTTGGCGTGTTCTACAAACATTAAAAAGGCCGACCTCACCAAGACAGCTCATCTCAAAGGCTTGTTGACACACTGACTAACCATGGCAAACGTAAATGAAGCAGAAATGCTGGAAGACTATGGATGGCCTCTACAATCACTGGTTGGTTGCATAGTACCAAGGGGCTTCAGACTCATGAAACACGCTGTTGGTGTCGTATAAGAGGATATCGTAAGAGTAAAGTTGCACTGCACTGCCGTACACTTACTCTACCTCATACCCTATGCTAGCATTTATATACAATATATATTATTGCCACCATCGACATGTTTCTCTGTTCCTACTCCCCTTACCCCTGTAATAGTAACCCTATCAGCACAGTGTATACCCACTAAACTGGTCTTGTTTGTATCATGTATTTACCACCGGATGTCTGTATATATATTATGTACACCTACCAAATGCAGGATATGTACAACACCGGTTGTTTCCCATCCCCTTCTGCCACACAACCCTCCCCCATCCCCCCTTCCTATCTCCACCCGGCCGACCTCAAGCAGATGGGTCCCCCCTTATGTGCCGTGGTTCTGCTTAAGGTTCCTTCCTGACTAACAGGGAGTTTTTTCTTGCCCGTGTTGCCAAAGTGCTTGCACTAAGGGGGTTCAGGCTCTGGGCTCTGTAAAGCGCCTAGAGACAATTGTATTGTTATGGCGCTATATAAATAAAATTGAATTGAATTGAATTGAATTAAAGTTGCCCTCTACCCTCCCCCACACTGGACCCCTCTACCCTTCCGCATACTGGACCCCTCTCCCCTCCCCCACAAATAAAACACACAACAATCTGTCCTTATCTGTCTGACAATCATGTTGTAAGCTGTGAACATTGGAAGTCAATAACTGTATTATCAGTCTTTGGAGGACTTCAGAGCTGATAACTGCCATGAGGTGAGCTCTTTGATGTTTAGCGATACGTTTTAGGCCTACTTATGTCAGGTCTATCATCATGGTCTATCATCAATATTAGCATAGTATCGCTTATAAACAGTATCGCTTTTGTCTAGTGCTGTTTGACCATGGTGAACTTTATGGACACTTGGATAAAAACACTTCATTTTACACTTGTTGGTATTTTCCTAATACCAAAGATTGGTGGAGTCAGAGAATGATCAATCAGGAAACAGAATAATGGGTGTCAACCAATAACCCGACCCTACATTAATATGTATCAGTCTTGAACTCTGAGGAACTGCCACAATGTTGGTTCACAGGGGAAGTTGTTAATTAGAGGATCCAGCCGTGAGCAAATGTTTCAGAGGCCTGTATTCATGGGGATGGGGCTATAAGGAATACAATGACTCTTTGATATGACCTGAGACGAGAGGTGGTGAATTGACACCTATTGCCTCACACCTCTCTAGGAGAGACCTTTACATTCTAACATACATAGTCTAATTAAGAGGCAAAAATACAAATTAATATCAGATTCATTGGATTATTGATTATTATCAAGCATTATTAAATCGGATTTTTAATCCTGACTTGCAACTCCTTCACACAGCAGGAAAAGAGGTGTATCCAGGAACATGTGTTATGGTATTGTATTTCTAGGGTTATGACAGAATGATTGCTCTGTGTCTAAAACAATCTGTTAATTTCAATCTGTTGCTATTTTCTTTTGTGAGTTAAATATTATTATCACACAATAAATAACGATAAATAACAATAAACGCAGAATGAAATTAAATAACAATAATAAATAATGTGGTTTTGGGAAGAGACCTCATCAGCAACACTAATGAATCTTTGGTTGAGCAGTTGGAGGAGAAAATGTCAGTCATAAATGTCCGTCACCACACTGACAATTTAACAACCACTTCGGTAGAGGGGGGTGCTGTAGCACCCCCATAGCACCACCAAGAAAATTATGGTTTATTTATTATTGTTATTTAATTTCATTCTGCGTTATTTATTGTGTGATAATAATATTTAACTCACAAAAGAAAATAATAACAGATTGAAATTAACAGATTGTTTTAGACACAGAGCAATCATTCTGTCATAACCTTTGACCCAATTGTCACGTCGCACACGTAACCGTTGACGTTACCGGACGGTTGAAGGAGAAAGCGAGCTAGTGCATGGTAGTTTTAAGTTAACATCAACAATGCATCGGTTTTTGCTACCTAAATGTCCATGTTTGGAAGAGCAATTAAGAAACGACAGTGACGTAGAAAAAGAAGAAATGCCAGGGGTATCTGGTGTGGTTAAGGAGAGGAACGTTGTGGCCAAGTAGGTCAAACCCTCCACAACTACTGAGGGTGCTAACCATGGTGGTAGCAGCATCAGTGACATTAGCATGAACGCTCAGGATGGTCCGAGAAGACCAAAACTCCAGAAATATCCAAATTGCATGTTTGGAGTCCAACAAAGGAGTTTTTGTAAAAGCTGGTTGGAACAGTTTGCGTGGTTGGAGTACAATGTAACTAAGGTATTGTTAGCTGTGTAACATTAATGAAAGCTGTCAGATTTGTTGCATGCATTGATTGCCCTGTGTCGCTGAAGACTCGTTTCGGTTAATTAGCAAACGAAGAGGCCCTTTTTTGACGAAGATTTTAACTTTTTGACTTTTTCCTCTTTTTGGATTTTTTTGGAGCCGTTTTAAAAAAGTCAGAGACTCTTTAGCCTAGGACAAGCAGTCTTGTGTTAGGTATACACAAGGTTCTATGTGATTATTGATGATTGTGAACTGAACTTATATGTACCTTTTTAACACATTTCTGACTCTTTTACTGTTTTAGTTTATTCTATCTGCTATTCCAAGATTAATTTCACTCTGTCTGACATGGTAGTGGTCACCTGGCGCCCAACTTTAGCGCTCACTACCACAAGTGTTTTGAAGTAATTGAAGTATTTGGGATTGCAGACTCTATAACATGCTGTATGCATTTTGTCAGTGACCGTCGCAGATGTGTGAGTCCGTCGGAAGTAGCCTATATAATGATAATAATAATAATACAATAGGTTTGTTTAGCGCTTTTCATGGACCCCAAAGATGCCTCAGAGAGCAATCATGTAAACAGATGATAGACGATATGGTGGGGAGGTGTTGTAGTAGAGAACCATGTGACACATAGGCTATCACCCTCATTTCATAGCACCCCCATAGCACCTGCAGAATCATAGCAATTTTCTCTCCCTCAAGTTTTTATGTAACCATTTCAGTGGATTGATTATTCTAAGGATTGACTTGTGTTAACCCATAATGGTTGACATTCACATAAACTACAAAAATGCAACTGGGGTCAATCACAAACAAGAATAACATAAAACGCCGAGCTCCGAGAAAGGGTATCTCCCTTATGCTCCACCTTCTTGCACGAGCTCAGACTGTATAGAGAACTTTCATTGGTCGACCGCCTTCCCAGTGTTGCCAGATATGATAATTATCCTCCAAATAAGATCATTTTAAGCCAATAATACATGACATCTGCATGTGAAAAAGAGGTCAAAACTTTGTCGCACGGGAGGGGGCGGGGTCATCTGCATGTGAAAAATATGTCCAAAAACTCTGTCGCAGGGGAGGGTGCGGGGTCCCGTGACGAAGTGTCCTCTTTTTCACAAACTCAAATCTGGTCACCCTAGCTAATGCACGATGTGATGTGTTGGGCGAAGTGAACAGAACCATGTTAGTTAATGTGCCTTGTGGTTTCAGCTTTTATCTGTTGCTTAAATTAGGTGGATTTCAGTTGTCATCTTCACTATTGAGACGCACGGCAGTAAACGTCTCGGTTACTTACGTAACCTCGGTTCCCTTAGCAGGGACCAGATATAACAGATGGGACATGACGTAGTCACGGTTCCAATCGAAGCATTATACATTCACCCCTGAAAGGTCGCGATTCGTCCATTCCCTCTCCTGAGCCCGCCCCCTCAGGAACCTATAAATTGGGAAGCACACGGTCGAATCATTCTTGGAAAGGAAACTGAGCGTAGAAACACAATCCAAGAGCAACACTGTACACGCAACTCTTGTTATATCTGGTCCCTGCTAAGGGAACCGAGTTTACGTAAGTAACCGAGATGTTCCCTATCGCAGCTGGACTGCGATATAACAGATGGGACCGCATATCCTCACGCGTGATAATACAGTGGCAGCCAATCACACACACCAACTTACACATTGCTTTTGCCCTCCTAGAGGTTCATACAGCAGCTGGTGGTGAACATTACAGGGCACATCCTTTATACATAGGCGAAAGTGATCAGCGATCCCCTGCCTGTAGGAAACAAACCCTAGAATGGTTAATTCGCAACATAACACGTAGAAGCTGATGAACACATACATCACTTTACCGTTCTCAGGCCAGGGGATTCAAAGATCGCCTGCCTGTAGAACACCATGTAAAAAACTAGGTTCGGCCACATCTAACATATAGAATCTAATGAAAGTGTGGTGAGAACTCCAGCTTGCAGCTTTACAAATTTCTTCCACTGAGACTCCTTTCAATAAGGCCCAGGAAGAAGAGACCCCCCACGCATGCAACTTCTCGGGGGATCTAAAGACAAACTCATATATGACAACACGATAGCCTCTACTATCCAATGGGAGAGGCTCGGTTTTGACAGAGGTCTGCCTTTTGCACGTGTGCCAAAGCACACAAACAGCTGATCCGCTTGTCTGAATGCCCCAGTGCGCTCTACATAACAGCGAAGAGCGCGTACTGGGCAAAGCTTATTCAAACGTTCCTCCTCTGCTGACGCAAAAGGAGGAGGCGAGAAAACTGCTAATTCAATCACCTGATTGCGGAATGGAGTTGCCACCACTTTAGGTGTGTAAGCAGCATTAGGTCGCATAACCACTTGGTCCCCAGTGATTGAGAACTGAAGGCACGATGGGCTGACGGACAGGGCTTGCATGTCACCAACGCGCTTTGCTGACGCCAATGCCAGTAACAGCGCGGTCTTTAAAGAGACAAATTTTATATGGTGACTGCCCGGGGAATTGCCATTGATGCCTGCATGGCAGGCTGAGATGCCCGCCAGATACACCTTGAGAGTAGAAGCCGCCTTCCCCTCATTAAACAACTGCTGTAGGAATTCTAATATGACGCTCAGTTCGCAGTTGACGGGGTCACGCTGACGCGCAACACACCATCGTTCAAAACTGCGCCACTTCAGCGTATACAAAGCCGGGTCGACACCGCTCGGGCACTCTGCATTGTAGCCACCACCGCGTCTGACAAGCCTGTGCCAGGCCCTGAGACGCCACAGTTCTGGTCGGGGGGCGAGCAGGTGTTTTGTCTGTTGGCAAACAGATCCACCTGGGCCCTGTAAAAACGCAGCCAAATCTGATCTATCACCTGAAGGTATAGACACCAATCTGCTGCCTGAGGGTCGCCCTCGATAACAGGTCCGCCCCGTAGTTAAGGTGGCCTGGAATATGAACTGCTCTGAGGGAAAGGATGTGAACCGCTGCCCACAGGAGCAGGCGGTTCGCCCAGTGGTGCAACGAAGGGGAACGCACTCCGCCTTGGCGGTTTATATATGCCATGGCTGAAGTGTTGTCTGTCCTTACCAGCACATGCCGACCACTTAACTTGGGCAGAAAGCGCTGCAGTGCCAGGATGACCGTTCGCAGTTCTAATACATTTATATGATTGCCAGGGCTTTCCTGCATCTGGA
>NW_024879587.1:187500-192500 GCF_900700415.2 Clupea harengus
CCAGTCCGCCCCTGCTCATAACTGCCATGAGGTGAGCTCTTTGATGTTGCGCTGATATGGATGATAGACCTGACATAAGTAGGCCTAAACAGTATCGCTTTGGTCTAGTGCTGTTTGACCGTGGTGAACTTTATGGACACTTGGATAAAACACTTCATCTTACACTTGTTGGTATTTTCCTGATAACAAAGATTGGTGGAGACTCACTTTTAGAATGATCAATCAGGAAACAGGCTTCATTCTTGCAATTATGCGCATCAAAGGACAGAGGAGGGTTTCACTCAGCAGATTCACCCGTGTCTCTGATTACACATTGAAACAGTCCAAGGTTAAGTATCCTAAACAGAACAATGGGTGTCAACCAATAGACACTTTGATATGACCTGAGATGAGAGGTGGTGAAAAGACACCTATGGCCCCACACCTCTCTAGGGCACTTAACCAGAGACCCTTACATTCGAACTTAAGTCTAATTAGGGGGCAAAAATACAAATTTATATCAGATTCCTTGGATTATTGATTATTGTCAATCATTATTAAATCTGATCTTTAATCCTGACTTGCAACTCCTTCACACAGCAGGAAAAGAGGTGTATCCAGGAACATGTGTAAATAATGTGATTTTGGGAAGAGACCTCGGGGGTATTCGTCGTAGCTCGCTAAGCGGTTTAGCGAGCTAATTTTCAGGCTAAGATAAAAAACGCCCCTCTTTTTGGTTCGTGGAAGCAACTTTTGATGAATCACCATAGTTACATATCGATTAGCACTAACCTGCTCCAGGGCAGGCTAACTTAAGTGTAGCTGGATAAGCTTGCCACACCCCCGGAAAAAGGAGGGATCCCATTGACCAAGGACTGATATTAGAGTTAGATTAGCGGAGGGAGAGAGTTCTTTGCGATCGCCAAGATCCATTATTCTTGTATGAGTGCTACCGATTCAGCCGACAAGGAATCATTCATTTACAAGACCTTCTCGAGTCATTTATTGCAAACACCACAGTCGAACATTGACTGTCTTGCGCTTTTTTGCGAGTGGTACATTTTTGTAGTGTCGGTGATGCGGAGATCAAAGCACTCATAATTATATGAGTGTTATTAGTACACCATAGCATATCATTATTGTAGAAAATGATTAAGGTGGACTCATGATAAGAATAGAGAGAAATACAGACAATTTATTTTCACTGCTTCAATTTATTGCATTTGTTATTAATACATTTAGTCATTTAACAGACGCTTTTATTCAAAGCGACTTCCAAGGAAATGTAAAACTACATCGAAGAAGGAGGTGAGGGGATTTGAACTAGCAACCATGCAGATTCAAACCGGTAGAGGAAACCTCTATACCAGTGGACACTTGCCGTCAGGTATTCATACATAGATATCACCCTATAAACATCCCAACACACCTTGCTCTCACAGCGGCGGTGGTGTTGAATTTTGCCATGATTATGGTCTTGTATTCTTCATAAGCGTTCATGTTCATCTCCTACTCGCCAGCGGAGAAAAAAAGAGCCCTTTTCTTTGAGTTTAGAACCATTATACCGTTAGAAAATCATGGTTTTGGTGATCGACCTTTCCTGCCTTTTGAAGTAGGACGTGCACGCGCAAATGCCATGATAACTTTAGCCTGGTTGAAATTAACCACATGATTAGGATGCGGATCAGCCGTTAACGAACCGATATTTGCTGTTCTCAATCAGCTCGCTAATCTTAACAGGCTAAAAGGCCAATTGATTAACTTAGCTTCAACTCTACGACGAACGTACCCCTGCTCTTCAGACTTAACGCTGGGTCTGTCTCAGCAACACTAATGAATCTTTGGCTGAGCAGTTGATTTTTAAGGAGAGGAACGTTGTGGTCAAGTAGATCAACCCTCCACCACTACTGAGGGTGCTAACCATGGTGCTAGCAGCATCAGTGACATTAGCATGAACGCTCAGGATAGTCCGGGAAGACCAAAACTCCAGAAATATCCACCTTGCATGTTTGGAGTCCAACAAAGGAGTTTTTGTAAAAGCTGGTTGGGACAGTTTGCGTGGTTGGAGTACAATGTAACTAAGGTATTGTTAGCTGTGTAACATTAATGAAAGCTGTCAGATTTGTTGCATGCATTAATTGCCCTATGTCGCTGAAGACTCGTTACGGTTAATTAGCAACGAAGAGGCCCTTTTTTGCCGAAGATTTTAACTTTTTGCCTTTTTCCTCTTTTTGGATTTTTTTGGAGCCGCCTTAAAAAAGTCAGAGACTCTTTAGTCTAGGACAAGCAGTCTGTCTGTGTGCTAGGTATACATAAGGTTCTATGTGATTATTGATGATTGTGAACTGAAATAATGTATACCTTTTTAACGCATTTCTGACCCTTTTACTGTTTTAGTTTATTCTATCTGCTATTCCAAGATTAATTTCACTCTGTCTGCATTTAGTAATTTAGCAGACGCTTTTATCCAAAGCGACTTACATATGTGCGACTTACAATGTATACACATTTTACATTTTTACTGATGGCACACTGCACATCAGGAGCAATTAGGGGTTCAGTGTCTTGCTCAAGGACGCTTCGACAGGGAATCGAACTAGCAACCTTCTGATTACTAAACGACTTCTCTACCACTGTACCACTGTCGCCCTATTGTCTGACATGGTAGTGGTCACCTGGCGCCCAACTTTAACCCTCACTACCACAAGTGTTTTAAAGTAAGTTAGGTATTTGGGATTGCAGACTCTATAACATGCTGTATGCATTTTGTCAGTGACCGTCGCAGATGTGTGAGTCCGTCGGAAGTAGCCTATATAATGATAATAATAATAATACAATCGGTTTGTTTAGCGCTTTTCATGGACCCCAAAGACGCTTCAGAGAGCAATCATTTATAACAGATGATAGACGATATGGTGGGGAGGTGTTGTAGTAGAGAACTATGTGACACAAAGGCTATCACCCTCATTTCATACCCTTGCTAAAACGCTGAGCTCCCCCATAGCACCTGCAGAAAAAAAATTCTGGCACTGCTTCGGTGTGCTAATTTAGGGTGACCAGAGATCCTCTTTTACCCGGACATGTCCTCTTTTTGAGACCTAAAAAATGCGTCCGGCAGGGATTCCAAAATGGTCCGGGATTTTGCCTCGTCGGAGCACTGAGCACCTTGCCGCCTCCACTAGTTGCATCGTTTACAATAGTACATGACATCTGCATGTGAAAAAGATGTCAAAACTTCTTCGCGGGGGAGGGGACAGGGTCATCTGCATGTGATTTTTTCCCCCAAAATCTCAGTCAGGGGGGCGGGGGCGGGGGCGGGGTCCCGCGACGAAGTGTCCTCTTTTTCCCAAAACTCAAATCTGGTCACCCTAACTAAAGTTCAGTGCAACAGTTGGCCAGAAACCAATAGGCTAAGCTAACCCAATACCACACCACATAGGCTACGCTAACTCTAGCTAACCCAATACCACACCTCAGAGGCTACGCTAACTCTAGCTAACCCAATACCACACCTCAGAGGCTACGCTAACTCTAGCTAACCCAATACCACACCTCAGAGGCTACGCTAACTCTAGCTAACCCAATACCACACCTCATAGGCTACGCTAACTAGGGATGGGAATCGAGAACCGGTTCTTGTTAAGAACCGGTTCCCAGTGGACCGATTCCTTGGAATCGTTAGCCAAAATCCTTTTCGATTCCGCTATTCATTTTTCGATTTTTTTCCGATTCCGCTGTAGATGCCTTAAAAATGATTCATTTTTAGATTTTTTTTTTTTGTTGATTCCGGTATCGATGTAAGTGCAGTTTAGGTATGTCACGCGCATGCAGCTTTGTTTTGTTTTAGACTGCAACCAACATGGCGTCTAGGCAGAGACGTTCAAAAGTGTGGTTATATTTCACGCAAAAAGACGACCACAGGGCCACTTGCAGTGCTTGCAAAACGTCTCTTTCGTCAAAGGGGGGGAAACTACCATTACTCCGAAACATTTGTCCCCAATTGTCCCGCTAACCCAATACCACACCTCATAGGCTACGCTAACCCTAGCTAACCACACAACACCTCATAGGCTACGCTAACCCTAGCTAACCCAATACCACACCTCATAGGCTACGCTAACCCTAGCTAACCACACAACACCTCATAGGCTACGCTAACCCTAGCTAACCCAATACCACACCTCATAGGCTATGCTAACCCTAGCTAACCCAATACCACACCACATAGGCTACGCTAACCCAATACCACACCTCATAGGCTACGCTAACCCTAGCTAACCACACAACACCTCATAGGCTACACTAACCCTAGCTAACCCAATACCACACCTCATAGGCTATGCTAACCCTAGCTAACCCAATACCACACCACATAGGCTACGCTAACCCAATACCACACCACATAGGCTATGCTAACCCTAGCTAACCCAATACCACACCTCATAGGCTGGAGACAGCATTATGTTTTGAGGTTTATTGCCCATTGATGAATAGGCATAAATAAAAAGGAGTACATTTAAATAAACACACTTGCTCATAGTTTAACACGTCTCACTCTCAAGTTACTCTTCAACTGACCTATCCAATTCCCAGATCATATTTTATTCAATAATACTCTCCACCACTTGTTCACCTGTAGCCTAATATTAAAAAAGTGAGAAAGTGTGGTTACAGTTTTTCCAGTCTTTTTCACACTTGTCTGAAAACCATGTCCGACCACCAAAACACTTCACCCAAAAGTGACTCATAGTGACCCATAACTATGACATACAGTATGCTCTCTCCTATTAAACTACTTTATAATTCCATAACTATGACATCATAAGTATGACATATGCTGTCTCCCATTAAACTGCTTTATAACTCGATGAGACACACACACACACACACACACACACACACACAAAGTGACTCATGCGGCCATAACTATCTCTCCCATTAAACTGCTTTATAACTCCATGTACAATGAACTACAAAACACAGACAACTTGAAGTATTGCAAAATGCATGTATTATGTGTG
>NW_024879588.1:12500-55000 GCF_900700415.2 Clupea harengus
TGTGTGTGGTTGTGTCTGTGTGTGTGTGTGTGTGTGTGTGTGTGTGTGTGTGTGTGTCTGGGTGTGTTCTTAATCCCATATCTGTGTCCCGGCTGCAGAACTCTCGGTACCAGACGTACCAGCGGATGTGGAACTTCATGCACTCGAAGCAGCCCAGTGTGTTTGTGTGTGTGTGTGTGTGTGTGTGTGTGTGTGTGTGTGTGTGTGTGTGTGTGTGTGTGTGTGTCTGGGTGTGTTCTTAATCCCGTGTCTGGTTCGCGCTGCAGAACTCTCGGTACCAGACGTACCAGCGGATGTGGAACTTCATGCACTCGAAGCAGCCCAGTGTGTTTGTGTCTGTGTGTGTGTGTGTGTGTGTGTGTGTGTGTGTGTGTGTGTGTGTGTGTGTGTTCGTGTGTGTGTGTGTGTGTGTGTGTGTGTGTGTGTCTGGGTGTGTTCTTAATCCCATGTCTGGTTCACGCTGCAGAACTCTCGGTACCAGACGTACCAGCGGATGTGGAACTTCATGCACTCCAAGCAGCCCAGTGTGTTCGTGAAGAGCACGGAGGAGGGCATCGCCCGCGTGCTCAACTCCAACTACGCCTACCTGCTGGAGAGCACCATGAACGAGTACCACCGGCAGCGGAACTGCAACCTCACGCAGATCGGAGGCCTGCTGGACACCAAGGGCTACGGCATTGGCATGCCGCTGGGTAAGAGGGTCCAGACACAGACACACACACACACACACACACACACACACACACAGTGGGGAGTAACACATGAATAAAGGAGCAAAAGGTGTTAATAAGGTTAGGCTAAACCTAACCCTAAGCTAACCTTAAACTAACATTATGCTAACCTTAACACTATGCTAACCCTAACCCTAAGCTAACCTTAAACTAACCCTAGGCTAACATTAACACTAGGCTAACCTTAGCACTAACCCTATGCTATTTAACATAGGCTAACTTTAACACTAGGCTAACCTTAAACTAACATTAACACTAGGCTGACCTTAAACTAACCCTAGGCTGACCTCAACACTAGCCCTATGCTAACTTTAACACTAGGCTAACCCTATCTCTATGCTAACCCTAACATTAGGCTAACCCTAACACTAGGGAAGGGAAGGTAAAGTGTTACTAAGGTAAGGTGTAATAAGGTAAAGTGTTACAAGGTAACATACAGCAACAGGTCCCTCTGTATTAGATCAGTCTGGCTGTGTTATAAGGCCTTATAACCTCTGTCTCTCCCCCCCAGGGTCTCCATATAGGGATGAGATCAGTCTGGCTGTGTTATAAGGCCTTATAACCTCTGTCTCTCCCCCCCAGGGTCTCCATATAGGGATGAGATCAGTTTGGCTGTGTTATAAGGCCTTATAACCTCTGTCTCTCCCCCAGGGTCTCCATATAGGGATGAGATCAGTCTGTCTGTGTTATAAGGCCTTATAACCTCTGTCTCTCCCCCCCAGGGTCTCCATATAGGGATGAGATCAGTCTGGCTGTGCTGCAGCTGCAGGAGAGCGACCGGCTGGAGATCCTCAAGCGCCGCTGGTGGGAGGGAGGACAGTGTCCCAAAGATCAGGACCACAGAGCCAAGGGTGGGTCACACACACACACACACACACACACACACACACACAGAGGGGGACAGTGTCCCAAAGATCAGGACCACAGAGCCAAGGGTGGGTCACACACACACACACACACACACACACACACACACACACACACACACACACACACACACACACACTCACACAAACCCACCTCTCCCAAGGGTCCAGTCACCTCCGCCCTTTACTGCCCTCAAGCCCGCCTCTCTTCCTCCAACTGCCCAGCTATCACAGAGACGAAACTCCCTAGACCACCCTAAGCCTGTGGACTCATCATCACATCATGTGTGTGTGTGTGTGTGTGTGTGTGTGTGTGCAGGTCTGGGGATAGAGAACATCGGCGGGATCTTTGTGGTGCTGATCTGTGGACTCATCATCGCCGTCTTTGTGGCCATCATGGAGTTTGTTTGGTCTACACGCCACTCTGCAGACACAGACAAGGTACCGACAAAACACACACGCACACACACTCATACACACACACACACACACACACACACACAAACACCAACACACACACACACACACACAGCAACACACGCACGCATGCACACACACGCACACTCACACACACACGCACCCACACTCACACTCACATATATGCACACACACACACTCTCATCCCCCCCTCTTGCCGTCTCTCTCTCTGTCTCCCTCTGCAGGTCTCTATGTGTCAGGAGATGCTGTCAGAGTTCCGGAACGCCGTCTCCTGCAGAAAGAGTTCTCGTTTCCGCCGGCGGCGGCTCATGACGAGCTCGTTGGCGCTGCGGCACGCGGCACGTGTGGCCCTCGGGCCCCCCCGACACCTGCGGGTCGTCAGGGAGATGCGCCATAGCAACGGCAGGCTCTGCAGCGGGGCGGGGCCTTCCACCGGGGGGGTGGCAGCAGCAGACGCCTCTCCTCCCCCTGACCTGGGCCCGGGCCCACAGTGCCCCCTAGAGGCCCCTCGGGGCGCCTGCAGCAGCACAGCGCCAGCCACACACACACACACACACACACACACACACACACTCACGCCAGCCAGGGCCGTCACCGTGATGTTGCCCAGAGGCTGCACACACGTACGCATTTGTCAGGAGTGCCGGCGGATCCAGAGCCTTTGTCCCGCCCCCCCCTCCACACGAATCCCGCCCTCCTCACCCCCCCTGCCACGCCCACCGCCCCCGCCCCCACCGGCCTCCTTATCCAATACAGACAGCGAAGGAGGGGGCGGGTCCAGCCCACACACACCAGACCACACCCTCTCACCTCACCCACTGCTTCCCACTCAGAACGGCACAGAAACACAGACAGAACAAGACTGAGAAATGAGAGAGAGAAAGGGGGGAAGAGAGGGAGAGAGAGAAAGGGGGGAAGAGAGGGAGAGACAGAAAGCAGAGCCAACAAGCAAGGTCAGGGTGAGACAGGGTCAGGGTGAGACAGGGTTAGGGTGAGACAGGGTTAGGGTGAGACAGGGTTTGGGTTTTAACCAACAGAGGGGAGATGGAAGAGGATGAGAAAAAGACTAAAGAGCACGAAACATGACCCCTTAGCTCAACTCCATCAGCTCTCACCCTCTGTGACTGCGTGGAGCACAGGAAACTAGCGTGCGGAGCGGAGGAAACTAACGTGCGGAGCGGAGGAAACTAACGTGCGGAGAGAGGAAACTAACGTGCGGAGCAGAGGAAACTAGCGTGCGGAGCAGAGGAAACTAACGTGCGGAGCAGAGGAAACTAACGTGCGGAGCAGAGGAAACTAACGTGCGGAGCGGAGGAAACTAACGTGCGGAGCAGAGGAAACTAGCGTGCGGAGCAGAGGAAACTAACGTGCGGAGCGGAGCAGAGGAAACTAACGTGCGGAGCAGAGGAAACTAGCGTGCGGAGCGGAGGAAACTAGCGTGCGGAGCGGAGGAAACTAGCGTGCGGAGCGGAGCAGAGGAAACTAGCGTGCGGAACGGAGGAAGCTAGCGTGTGGAGCAGAGGAAACTAGCGTGCGGAACGGAGCAGAGGATACTAGCGTGCGGAGCGGAGCAGAGGAAACTAGCGGAGCGGAACAGAGGAAACTAGCGTGCGGAGCGGAGCAGAGGAAACTAGCGTGCGGAGCGGAACAGAGGAAACTAGCGTGCGGAGCGGAGCAGAGGAAACTAGCGTGCGGAGCGGAGCAGAGGAAACTAGCGTGCGGAGCGGAACAGAGGATACTAGCGTGCGGAACAGAGAAAACTAGCAGCGTCAGACTTGCTGGGGGCAGGAGGCTGGCTGGTCTCTGCAAGTTGCTTGGGAACAGCGAGGCTCAAAAACCTGTACATTCAGGAAGAGAAACCAGAGCCAACTGTGGACTATGGAGAACCGGTGCGGTACCAGGGCATCTGTGGACTATGGAGAACCGGTGCGGTACCAGGGCATCTGTGGACTATGGAGAACCGGTGCGGTACCAGGGCATCTGTGGACTATGGAGAACCGGTGCGGTACCAGGGCATCTGTGGACTATGGAGAACCGGTGCGGTACCAGGGCATCTGTGCTGCTGCTCAGCGGTGCTCAAAGCAGAACCTTTACAGCTGTGTGGAACCAAACGACAAGAGGAATCCACACAGACTAAGAACTGCATTTCTAACACACACACACACACACACACACACAAGAGAAATCCACACAGACTAAGAACTGCACACACACACACACAAGAGGAATCCACACAGACTAAGAACTGCATTTCTTTCTTACAGATATTTTGGATAAAACATTTGGGGTCTCTATGTTTTGTTTATGTTTACCTTTACCATTGTTCTTAGCCTGACAAATAAATCAGCGTGCCGATATTATCAGCCGACATCATAAGCTAATTGTGGTCTATCGGTATCAGCTTTTATAATAGACAATATATTTTTTTAATTAAGTAAAGGAAAGCTGAAGATTGATCATTCAGCTTTATTATCAGTGTTGTCATTGTGTATTTTGTCCACAAGAGGGCGCATTGCAAGTTTGGCAACACACTTGTTTCCTAGACTGCAAATCTCAGCTGGCTGCTGCACAGTACAGACAGAGGAGTCTGATCTGTATCTTCATGTTGGTAGGGTGATCATTTTCACGTGAAATGCATTGCTTAAACATTACTTAAATTACTTAAAGTAATATATATCTCCCATCATTTCTCCTTTAAGCCTAAATAAACCTGAGAAACATTTATGTCATGACTGTTTTTGCTGCATTAACATATGAGAGCTAGTATCAGTCACCATAGCTTGCGTTCAAAATGGAGGGAAGGGATTGTGAACATCTGTGGGATCAAAACGTAAGGTTGTCAGGGCAACTTTAACGGAAAACATCTACTAAAACTGCAACAAATGCACATTTTTGTGAATAAGCCCATTGCCATCAACCTTAGGTGCATTATACCCTATGCGAATAGCGAGTTAATCCACACACCTCTTTTATTCACATGCAAAGTTTATGCACAAAGACTTTATGCAAAGGATAGAAGGAAGTTTTAACATTTGGTTTTCCATGCTGGTCCTATTTAAAAACCTCAAACAAATTTAGATAGATCTACTTACAAACCCCGAACGAATCTAGATAAACATATTCCCACCATGTAAGAAAAGAAACAGTTGTTTTTCAGTGCTTAGACTTAAAAATGAAATATAATTTGCGGTATTTCATGTGTTGTACTGCATCTCAGACGGTGATCAATAACAATCAGCATAAACTGGGGCTACTACTGAAGAGGGAAGATGACAAAGTAACGCAGAATATGTCACAAATGATTATCATACAATATCACACAAACAATTGAGGCCTAATCAAGTTTAAACTCATAATCACCAGCAGCAAATACCACCTACTGCTAGTGTTGGGGAGGGAGTGTGTTACTTCTTACTTAACAGCCACATCGTTCCATATGAAACTACCACACAGGATACACTATTGTATATTGTAAAGTCATAGATTTACATATAGACCAATAAAATGTGTTCATGTATTGTTTCTTTTACTCAATGAAACACTTAAGATTTTGGAGTTAGTCTCAACATAGTCTGCGTTGTTCAATGGTCACCGAGGGCTTCAGGGGTAAAATACTCAGTGATGACCTGGGGCTGTAGAAGAAGGGAAGACTTTCTCAGTGAATGCTGTTTGAAAGTGTGTAAGTGTGTATTTTGTAGAGGATCAGAGAATGACAGCTGTCCTTTATCCAAATCCAGATGCACTCTGAGTGTGTGGAGATTCTGTTCCAAGTCATGCACAGGTCCTGTAGAATACGACCCATACCCCACACACCTCACTCTCTCCCATGAGAAGGTGTCCCCCCTTCCTCTGGTTGGACTCTGGGGTCACACCCACATACCAGTATGGACTGTCTCCAACTTCAACATCCCAGTAGTGTGACCCTGAGTTGAAGCCCTCAGAGCCCAGGACACAGTCATAGGCATTAAATCTTTCTGGATTATCAGGGAGTGTCTGGCTAGGATCTATCCGTTTAATGCTGGTCAGATCCTCAGAAAGGATGAGCTCTGGGTGTGCAGTGTTTGGGTCCAACACTACAGGAGCTGAACAGAGAGATGAGGAGAGGGTGAGCAAATGGACTCAGGTGTGTGACTTATTTTACAGTTGGCTGATTGGTTCTTACTGCGTCATTTAGCTGTAACGTTGATTTTTAAGTTGATGTTATACTGTGTGTGAGTGTGTGTGTGTGTGTGTGTGTGTGTGTGTGTGTGTGTTTGAGTTGGTGTGTGTGTGTGTGTGTGTGTGTGTGTGTGTGTGTGTGTTGGTGTTGGTGTTGTGTGTGAGTGTGTGTGTGTGTGTGTGTGTGTGTGTGTGTGTGTTGTTTGTTGTGTGTGTGTGTGTGTGTGTGTGTGTGTGTGTGTTGTGTGGTGTGTGTGTGTGTGTGTGTGTGTGTGTGTGATTGTCTGAACGTGTGATTGTGTGTGTATGTGTGATTGTGTGAACGTGTGTGTGTGTGTGTGTGTGTGTGTCATAGGTGACAGAACTCACTGAACTGAACTATGTCCTTCATCTTCTCCCAGACTCTGAACTTCAGGTTGCCCAGGTGCTTTGCCACATCAATCAGAGCTCCTGAAACTCCATGTGGTTTTTGCAGTGAGCACTTAGAACTAGGAACACAGACTGGAGTTAGTACTAGTTTTAGTGTGGGTTCAGGGGAAAAAAGAGAAAATTGAAATCTCTCACCTTTCTATGGTAGCCTTGAAGTTCTGGAAAACAGCATACAGCACAGATTTCAGTTCAGTTAATTTCAATATTCTGTGTCTGTCTTGATAGCTTACTTCTTGTTCACACAATGGACAGTAATGATACATTATATAACAAAATTAAATATCATAAACATTTCACCATTTTTCCAACTGAACTGAAACCACATGTCCATACCTGTAAGAAGATTATGTCTTCAGCAACCATCTGCTTCTCAATAGCTGTTATTGTATCTGAAAGAGTGAACATCTCCTTGCTCAATTCTTCAGTCTTCTGTTTCATAATAAAACTCTTCTGCTCCTCTTCCTCCTTCAGTGCTCTTATTATGGCCTCCTCTTCATCTTTCAGAAACTGATGAAGCTTCTCAAACTCCTCCTTGATCTGCTTCTCTGACTGATGGGCCTGGACCTTGAATAACACACATCAAAGGGACGACAGTCATAAAAATGTTACTTTCAAATGTATTTGTCGAATATTAATATTGTCAAAGTAATAATGTGTATTACTGTTGACAGTGAGCAGTTTATCTAAGGGCTGAAATCATTGCTGTCATTTTCTTAATGCTACTAATAATATAAATATCAGTTTGTGTACTTGTAATATCTGTATCAAATTGCTCAGTGAGATGCTTGATGTAACTTCAATTGTAGTTGTAATGAAACTGAATAGCTGCACAATACAAGTTGTTTACGTATCATATCATACAGGTAATATTACACAATGTCAGAAACAGTGTCATGAACTCAATGGTCTCTTTCTGAAACTGGTTGTTCTGGTAAATCTTACCTTAATGTGACTGGCTGTTTGGTCACATGTTTCTTTAACTTCTTCAAATCCTTCCAGTTTCTCTTGCAAGGGCTTCAGTACAGCATTGAGTTGTTCCTATAATGAACAAATACATCACACACTATGATTATCTATACTCATTTTCTGTTGTTGTGGATACTCATTCAGTAACAGCACAGATACAGAAGGCAAAGTATTCCCATTGCATAGTCATAAATAACATTTCCACCTACAAGCAAATAATAGAAACTCACTTTATAATCTAGTGCAGCTTCATCTATGGGAAGGAACTGGTGTCCTGAGTGTTTCCTGGAAGCCTGACACACCACACATATGGGCTGTTTATCCTCCAGACAGAACAGCTTGAGTCTCTCACCGTGCAGACTGCAGAGCACTTCAGACCCTCCTGAAGCCCTCTGACTCTTCTCCTTCAGGAAAGACTCACATACGTTCCTCAAAGACAAATTCAGTGGCGGATTGTCCAATGAAGATTGTCTTCTACAAACTGGACACTCTTTAGATTTCTTCTCTCTCCAGAACTTCTGAAGGCAGTCTTTGCAGAAGCTGTGACTGCACAAAAGAAGGACGGGATCCTTGAAAATGTCAAAGCAAACAGGACAGGTGAAATCCGCTTCAGGTAGAGAGCGTTTAGATGCCATCCTTTCGAACAGAAACAGTCACTTTCGCTGGAAACTTTGAGTGTGTACACTTAACTTTCACTTTTATTCGTCAGAAATCACTACAGTAAATCCCACTTTATCATCTGTAAAGTAACAATGGCATATGCTTCCAGATTAAAATAGATCCCCTGACTAAAAGTGTCGAACTGAATAGGCAGAATAGCTGACGTAAAGTAAAATGTGTCAACGTTCATTCCCTGATTTTTCCGTAGCTCAACTTCAGAGACTTTTGATTGGTCTAAACTGCTTTCATGTCTCTCCCCTTATTTACCCACGGTAAGTATAGAACTGGAAAACCCGGATTGGACTCTGGTGAGTGCTTAGTGAAGCTGTGTGGAAGTATCAAATTACCTAGTTGTAGTGGCACTCCGTTTGGTTCAAAGTCTTCTGTACCACAATTTTGAGATCAGTCTTAGAAGCTATTAATTGAAACGCGAGTGAGACAAGAAAATCTTCCATAATAAATGTTCACTAGAAAATGTAGAGCTACAAGTTCACACGGTCAAAAAACTATGTCGCTTCCAACATCTCTGAGCTCAAATCTAAACTAAAAGTCCCATACGCAGGGTATTACACTGACGTAACGTCATCTGATTGGAAGCTTACATTCTGAAGTTCTTCAGCTTTTAAATACAATACTAAATTATATATGTTAACCTAAACATTCTTTCAAATCCTAATGAAATTATTTATCTTCAGATACCTTTTTTTAACCTTTTTAAGCTAAATTATTATAACACATGAAATATGAATTTGACTCTTAACTATCAAATCATGTTTAATCCACAAAAGATGGAAGAATCAGTTGTTATGCTGGAGTTATATACACAGAGACAGTATGTTATATTTCATGAAAACCATTAACATGATATTATCTCGTTCAAAACCTGATATTCACTGCAAAAGCACATTGTGCTTTGGTCTTTGCCACATCAATCAGAACCGAAACTCTCTTTGGGATTCTGTAGCGGTGCACTGGGATCCAGCCTTAGGCTGACAGACTTTAGTTAGCACCTGTTTTAGTTTGGCTTTAAACAAAGAGAAAGAAAACCGGTCACCTTTCTATGGTAGATTTGAAGTTCTGATGAAAGAAAATAAGTAATTTCAATTGAAAAGTAATTTCAAATCTTTTAATTAATTTCAATCGATGGTATCTACATTGAGCGAAACCTTGTACCACAACCGATGCACATCAATGAAAATAAAAAAAATGTAAAATAATGATTAAATGGCGGTACTAATGTACATGTTTATGTCCAAGTTAGCATGTGTGTGTTGTGTATGATTTAATGACCTCTGAACTTCAGGTTGCCCAGCTGCTCCCAGACTCACAGGTCTCTCCCTTTACTGAGCCATGGTAAACACAGAACTGGACTCAACTGGACTTGGAGTGATGAGTGATGACCTAATCAGTGCAGCATAGAGTGTGTGAGTCTGTCTATGGTTCCTCACATGTGGACAATCATGTTCGTTGTTCATGAAGAATAAAATAAAATCACCTGCTGCACAGGCATGTGATTAATAACAAACAGTTATGGTGGTTGATTCATGAACCCATTCAAAGGTTTTTACCAACTCATGATATTCACAGAGAAAGGATCCTAATTACAGTTCCATCGGTTGTATATTTCTAAATAATTTGGACAGGAAGGAAGTTTCAACATATGGTTTTCCATGTTTTATAACTTAAAAACCTCAAACCAAAAACTAGATAGATCTACTTTAAAAACTGCTGAACAAATCTAGATTTGATCTACTTAAAAACCTTTAAACAAATCTAGATCATGTACTTAAAAACCTTTAAACCAAAGCTAGATTAGGTCTACTTAAAAAACCTCAAATGAATCTAGAAAAACATATTCCCACCATTGTAAGAAAATAAACAGTTGTTTTTCAGTGTTTAGACTTGAAAAGGAAATAGAATTTGCAGTATAACATGTGTTTGGTTGGCCATTACTCAGACTTAACCATATACATAACGTAGATGACTTAAATGTACAGACATGTAGTTGACATGTTGAGAAAACGTTAAAAAGTTAACTGATGGAGTAACGGTGATCAATAACAATCAAACATAAACTGGGGCTACTGCTGAAGAGGGAAGATGACAAAGGTAATGCAGAATATGTCACAAATGATTATCATACAATATCACTCAAACAATTGAGGCCTACTCAAGTTTAACCTCATAATCACCAGCAGCAAATACCACCTACTGCTAGTGTTGGGAGGGGAGTGTGTTACTTCTACTTAACTGCCACGTGTTCCATATGAAACTACCACAGAGGATACATATTTTATATTGTAAAAATACAGATTTAGATATAGACCAATGAATTGTGTTCATGTATTGTTTTTTTACTTAGTGGAACACTTTACATTTTGGAGTTAGTCTGAACATGGTGTGTGTTGTTCAATGGTCACCGAGTGCTTCAGGGGTAAAACACTCAGTGGTGAACTGCGGCTGCAGAAGAAGGGAAGGACTTTCTCAGTGAATATGTGGTCGAAAGTGTGTATGGGTGTATTTTGCAGAGGATCAGAGTATGACAGCTTTCCGTTATCCAAATGCACTCTGAGTGTGTGGAGTTTCGGTTCCAATTGATGCACAGGTCCTCTATCATCGAATCCATACACCACACGCCACACTCTCTCCCATAACAAGGTGTCCCCCTTCCTCTGGTTGGACTCTGTGGTCGCACCCACACACCAGTCTGGACTGTGTCCAACTTCAACATCCCAGTAGTGTGACCCTGAGTTGAAGCCCTCAGAGCCCACGACAGAGGCAGAGATATCAAATCTTTCTGGATTATCAGGGAGTGTCTGTGTAAGATTTGTCTGTTTAAAGCTGGTCAGATCCTCAGAAATGATAAACGATGGGTGTGCGGTGTTCGGGTCCAACAGTACAGGAGCTAAACAGAGAGATGAGGAGAGGGTGAGCAAATGGACTCAGGTTGATGACTTATTTTACTGTTGGATGGTTGGTTCTTACTGTGTCATCTAGCTGTCACGTTGTTTTTTAAGTTGATGTTATACTGTGTGTGTGTGAGTGTGTGTGTGTGTGGGTGTGATTGTGTGTGTGTGTGTTTGTGTGTGTGTGTGTGTGTGTGATTGTGTGTGTGTGTGTCTGTGTGTGTGTGCGTGTGTGTGTCCGTGTGCGTGTGTGTGTGCGTGTGTGTGTGTTCGTGTGTGTGTGATTGTGTGTGTGTGAGTGTGTGTGCGTGTGTGTGTGTGTATGTGTGTGTGTGTGCGTGTGTGTGTCCGTGTGTGTGTGTGTGTGTGTGTGTGTGTGTGTGTTTGTGTGTGTGTGTGTCGTAGGTGACATAGAACTCACTGAACTGAACTATGTCCTTCATCTTCTCCCAGACTCTGAACCTCAGGTTGCCCAGGTGCTTTGCCACATCAATCAGAGCTCCTGAAACTCTCTGTGGTTTTTGCAGTGTGCACGTAGAACTAGGAACACAGACTGGAGTTAGCACTAGTATTAGTGTGGGTTCAAACAGAAAAAAGGACATCGAAATCTCTCACCTTTCTATGGTAGACTTGAAGTTCTGGAAAACAGCATACAGCACAGATTTCAGTTCAGTTAATTTCAGTACTCTGTGTCTGTTTTGAGGGAGTACTTCTTGATCACACAATGGACAGCAATGATACATTATATAAACAAAAGATCAAAAGAAATAGATAACAAAACTGAAAATATTTATTAAATATCATAAACAGCTCACCATTTTTCCAACTGAACAGAAACCACATGTCCATACCTGTAAGAAGATTATGTCTTCAGCAACCATCTGCTTCTCAATGGCTGTTATTGTATCTGAAAGAGTGGACATCTCCTTGCTCATTTCTTTAATCTTCTCTTTCATAATCAAACTTTTCTGCTCCTCTTCCTCCTTCAGTGCTCTTATTCTGGCCTCCTCTTCATCTTTCAGAAACTGATGAAGCTTCTCAAACTCCTCCTTGATCTGCTTCTCTGACTGATGGGCCTGGACCTGGAATAGCAAAGGGACGACAGTCATAAAAAAGTATTACTCAAAACAAATATAACTTATTGAATATGAATATTGTCAAAGTAATAATGTGTATTACTGTTGACAGTGTGAGCAGTTTATCCAAGGGCTGAACTATCATGTTGTGAATTAATTGTTCTAATTTTCTTAATGATATTATTAACATAAATATCAGTTGGTTTACTTTGAAATTGTTCAGGTGAGATGCTTGATGTTACTTCAATTGTAGTTGTATGAGACTGAATAGCTACACAATACAAGTTGTTTATGTATCATATCATACAGGTAATATTACACAATGTCAGAAACAGTGTCATGAAGTCAATGGGTTGTTCATTCTCGAACATTTTCTGAAGTTTCTTCTGAATGTTTTCTTACAGACTTCGGAAAACCAACGTAAGAAAAAGATCTCCGCCTGATTCATGAGTCATGTCAAAGTGGAAAGCGAGCACCGGTCGAGTAAACGCAGATCTAACTTCACCGGTGCAGAGGTGGAGGTACTGTTGCAGGATGTAGATGTGTCCATTCTATTCCACTATGGCTATATCAACACGATTGAGTTTAGTGCTTATTTATTTATTCACTTACATTTGCAGTGTTTAGTGCTTTTATTTATTTTAGGACATCACGATGCCTCGTAGAATCATGACTATAAATATGAAATGTAATTGTAATGATACAAATATTCTCGTATATATTATCATTATAATTATTTAAATCCGAGGATGTCTGTAGAGTTGATGTCAACGCAATCACCAACGATTTCTCACAAATTCAGCCCTTAACCCTTCTAACACGGAGCAGTCCGGTGGGGCATCTTGTGTTTTTTTGAGGAATTGCATTTAAGAAAACTGAGCGATTTACGACTGCTATTCCGCGTTCTAAAATTCTTCTGAAGTTCAGAACAAATCCCAGATGAGAAAACTTTCATAAATGCCAAATTTGTTCCTAAAACACCGTTTTAGTTCAGAAGAAATTCCTTCTTAAATTCTTCTTAACTGCGTTCGAGAATGAGGCCCAATATTCTTTTTTGAAACTGGTTGTTCTGGTAAATCTCACCTTAATGTGGCTGGCTGTTTGGTCACATGTTTCTTTAACTTCTTCAAATTCTTTCAGTTTCTCTTGCAAGGGCTTCAGTACAGCCTTGAGTTGTTCCTATAATAAACAAATACGTTATACACTATGATTATCTATACTCATTTTCTGTAGTGGTAATTGATTTTATACCATATATTGGAGACCCAGTCTTGGATTTGGTCAGTCATGAAACAGGTTTTAATCTTGAACAACGGTGGCCACCATTGTGAGACAGAGCCTGAGTTCCACTCACTCACAGAGCTTCACCTAAGACGTGTGTGTGTGTGTGTGTGTGTGTGTGTGTGTGTGTGTGTGTGTGTGTGTGTGTGTGTGTGTGTGTGTGTGTGTGAGACAGAGCCTGAGTTCCACTCACTCACAGAGCTTCACCTAAGACGTGTGTGTGTGTGTGTGTGTGTGTGTGTGTGTGTGTGTGTGTGTGTGTGTGCGTGTGTGTGTGTGTGAGACAGAGCCTGAGTTCCACTCACTCACAGAGCTTCACCTAAGACGTGTGTGTGTGTGTGTGTGTGTGTGTGTGTGTGTGCGTGTGAGACAGAGCCTGAGTTCCACTCACTCACAGAGCTTCACCTAAGCCATATCTGATTATCCATTGAAGGATCGCTGTTAAATGCTCTCTGAGAACCAGGGGTGTCACCCTCTATATTCACGAGGTCTTGGAGACACAAGTCTGAGCCATTTGCTGACACATTCATGATACTTTGAATACATTCCCTCAGGATAATCTCTTTTCTCTAACCAGAAATGATTACATTCTAACTTAAATCCAAATAAAAGTAACAATTACAACTAGGTATAAGATACATTGAATTATTGACTATGGCATATCCTTATTAACTATAAATCTTAAATTTTGGTTCCTTCATCTGTTGTTGTGGATACTCATTCAGTAACAGCACAGATACAGAAGGCAAAGTATGCCCATTGCATAGTCATAAATAACATTTCCACCAACAAGCAAATAATAGAAACTCACTTTATAATCTAGTGCAGCTTCATCTATGGGAAGGAACTGGTGTCCTGAGTGTTTCCTGGAAGCATGACACACCACACATATGGGCTGTTTATCCTCCAGACAGAACAGCTTGAGTCTCTCACCGTGCAGACTGCAGAGCACTTCAGACCCTCCTGAAGCCCTCTGACTCTTCTCCTTCAGGAAAGACTCACATAAGTTCTTCAAAGACAAATTCAGTGGCGGACTGTCCAATGGAGATTTTTTTCTACAAACTGGACACTCTTTAGATTTCTTCTCTCTCCAGAACTTCTGAAGACAGTCTTTGCAGAAGCTGTGACTGCACAAAAGAAGGACGGGATCCTTGAAAATGTCAAAGCAAACAGGACAGGTGAAATCCTCTTCAGGTAGAGAGCTTTTAAATGCCATCCTCTTCAAACAGAAACAGTCACTTGGCTGGAAAATTTGAGTGTGTACACTTAACTTTCACTTTCTATTCGTCAAAAATAACCTCAGTAAATCCTGCCTTATTATCTGTAAGGTAACAATGGCATTTGCTTCTAGATTAAAATAGATCTCCTGACTAAAAGTGTCGAACTGAAGAGGCAGAATAACTGACATGAAGTAAAATGCTTCGTGGGTCAATGTTCATTTCCTTATTCTTCCTTCTATCAGCTTCAGAGACTTCTGATTGGTCTGGGCTGCTTTTATTTCTCTCCCCTTATCTACCCACGGTATGTATATAACTGGAAGAAATGGACTGGACTCTGGCCGGGGGCAGGAGGCTGGCTGGAATCTGCAGGTGTGCTAGGCTGCTTGGGAACAGCGAGGCTCAAAAACCTGTACATTCAGGAAGAGAAACCAGAACCCACTGTGGACTATGGAGAACCGGTGCGGTACCAGGGCATCTGTTCTGCTGCTCAGCGGTGCTCAAAGCAGAACCTTTACAGCTGTGTGGAACCAAACGACAAGAGGAATCCACACAGACTAAGAACTGCATTTCTTTCTTACAGATATTTTGGATAAAACATTTGGGGTCTCTATGTTTTGTTTATGTTTACCTTTACCATTGTTCTTAGCCTGACAAATAAATCAGCGTGCCGATATTATCAGCCGACATCATAAGCTAATTGGGATCTATCGGTATCAGCTTTTATAAAAGACAATATATTTTTTTTAATTAAGTAAAGGAAAGCTGAAGATTGATCATTCAGCTTTATTATCAGTGTTGTCATTGTGTATTTTGTCCACAAGAGGGCGCATTGCAAGTTTGGCAACACACTTGTTTCCTAGACTGCAAATCTCAGCTGGCTGCTGCACAGTGCAGACAGAGGAGTCTGATCTGTATCTTCATGTTGGTAGGGTGATCATTTACACGTGAAATGCATTGCTTAAACATTACTTAAATTACTTAAAGTAATATATATCTCCCATCATTTCTCTTTTAAGCCTAAATAAACCTGAGAAACATTTATGTCATGACTGTTTTTGCTGCATTAACATATGAGAGCTAGTATCAGTCACCATAGCTTGTGTTCAAAATGGACAGAGGTGTAAAAAGTACTGAAATGTTGTACTCAAGTAAAAGTACAATTACTTTAAAGAAATTTTACTTAAGTACAAGTAAAATTACCCATCTAAAAATCTACTCAAGTAAAAGTAAAAAGTAGTTCATTTAAAATGTACTTTAAGTAAAAGTTACTTAGTTACTTTCAACAACTTCATGGGGGCCGCTCCTATATAGTGCAAAAAAGGACAAGGGGTCATAAATCCAATACAAAAACTAGTTATTTTTAATTAAAGGAGAATCTTAAAACATTAAACATGTCAAACATTAAACATTAAACATGTAAAACATTAAACATTAAACATGTCAACACAACACAACACTTAAGAACATTTGGGAGGACATGTGAAGACATGAACCACATGACAGCTCAAATAAAAAGTTAAAATGCCGCTGCCCCACTGTATATTTAAACTTTGGTTACTTTAATTGTGTCCACCTTTTGAGCATTAGTCTACAAACTTCTTGTTGAGTTTGAGCAGCAGCTGATTTTCAAGGTGAGTAGAGTTCATCCGGGCTCGCTTTGTAGTGAACAGCAATGAGTCGCTCGCAGGCGGCCGAGGCAGGTAGGCCAGTATTGAGTTTCAGGGACAGTTTTTTGATATTCTGAAAGGAGTTCAGCAGATCCATATTGACTGAGACACAGGCTAGGTACCCTTCTAACTCCCCTGTACCTGCTGACCTTCTGGACTTCATTGAGGAAAATAAATCATCTTCATCTGATGAATGTTGTCCAACTTGCTCCAGTCTCCACCATCCGGTCAAGGTGTTGTCTGATATAGACTAGACCTGTAGAATCACAAACAACATTTCTGACAATTAAGTATTGAGCTGCCATCAAGAGTGCATCATAACACAGAAATAGCTATAAATAGCTACTCTAGATGACAGACCTACAGTATATATACAGAATTTTAGCATTATTTTCTATTTCTACATGCATCACAATTCATAATCCTCAATTCTTGCTAACCGAGAGCCCTGCGCATGAACATGAAAGACGCGCACGTTGCAAAGCCACCACTTATCGTTATCAATATCTGACTAATCGTGATCAATTCCAGATAACGACATACACATTGACACTAACTTGTCCAACTGTCTGACAAAGATGGTGTGCGCATTCACATCGTTCCTGTTTCAGGGCATGGGAGGCAGCCAAATGATTAGCCTAATATCAGTTTATGTGGTGTATTTCATTGCTGATGACTGATCTGCAGTTTTTAACACAATATGAGAGACTGAACAAAATAATGCTATGACCTGAAACGAATGGAAGACGGGGATGGAATTATTATTAGTCTATTGGATGACGGCTGTTAACACAAGGATGGACACAAGGGGTGTACACGAGTGTATAGCTAGCCTATCGTCGACGTTAGCATACTCAGGGCAGTTGCAAGTGCTAGTGCCATGAAACGCATATTTTGCTTAATGGAGCAGAGCTAACTAAACAACAAAAACGCTGTATGAACTACTAATGGAAAAAAACAAATACTGTACTTACCAGCACATGCTTGCGCAGATTTGAAGATCAATTTTTATCAGCAGAAAATTCTGTCTTGTGGGGCAGGCACAGCCTACACAGCATTAAATAGCTGTTGCCTCTTTTACGTTGGAAGGCAAACTGCTTGCTGAGATGTGGTCACAAGTTTTCTTCATCCTCTTTAATTTCAACTGGTGGAAAGTTCGGTGCTTCAGCTTGTTGGTCGTCCGTAGCTTGTTGGTAGTCCTCACTATCATCTTCCTCCCTCTATCTTTCGTGACTCGGCACCGGCGGCTTGCATTGACTCCATCATCCACTCTATGCAGCATCCACCACTGCAGTGATAATTGTCGTGCGCGATTCACGCCTTTTGGTTTCCTGCCTTGAACTATGTCTTTTTTTTTACTCAGTAACGGATGTAATTTCCAATGTAGCGAAGTACAATACTTCAGTCAAAATCTACTTAAGTAAAAGTAAAATTACTGATTTCAAAAACGACTTAAAGATTACAAAGTACACAAAAAAACTACTCAATTACAGTAACGTGAGTAAATGTAATTCGTTACTTTACACCTCTGAAAATGGAGGGAGGGATTGTGAACAGCTGTGGGACCAAAACGTAAGGTTGTCAGGGCAACATTAACGGAAAACATCTACTAAAACTGCAACAAATGCACATTTTCGTGAATAAGCCCATTGCCATCAACCTTAGGTGCATTATACCCTATGCCAGTGTTTTTCAACCTTTTTTGCGTCAAGGCACACTTAAGACACAGAAAAAATCTCACGGCACACCAACATTCGGAAATTATATGAAAATCAAACCCAAACATAGTTTCAGCATGAGCATAATATACTCTAAGAAATCAGGAAACGTGTGTTCTATTTGTTATGTTTTATTAAACTTAACATCATCCTAATGCCAAGATGGCACAGGCTTTATGCCCAGGTACAGATCATTTTGGACAGGCTGCATTACCGCCACACACCTGTAGAACAAAAGACATGCAATTAGAACAACAACTGTCATGGTATATGAACATCGTTAAGTGCTAGCTCCATCCACAAAGCGCACATTAGCCAGGAGTTGGGCATGGCCACTTACATCTGTCGACTCATCGAGTTGCAAAGCAAATTTCCCGCTGCAGCGTATCTTCTCCAAAACAATGCTCTCGATGTCAGCAGACATGTCATCAATACGTCTCGCTATGCTGTTATCTGAGAGGGGAACTTTAGCAATCTCCTTCACTGCATCTGGGCCTAGCATGACATTGACAATGGCTTTGCAGGCGGGTAATATCAATGATTCCCCCACAGTGTGTGGCTTTTTTGACTTAGCTTCAAGTTCCGCTACTAAATAGCTAGCTTCCAGGGCTCTCTCGGACACCTTTGTGACCTTTGTCATCATAGTAGCCTGTTTCACAGTGTTGTCACGCAAACGAACAAAATAGTTTGGATCCTTTTCTTGGAGCGCAGGGTGTTTAGTTTGCAAGTGCCGTTTAAGCTTGCTAGGGACCATGGCACTGTTAGCTAGCTTTTCCCCACACACAACGCACAACGTACTCGGTGCGGCGGGAACCCCAGTGAAGGAAAATCCAAATGACAGATACTCATCACTGTACTGTCTTGAGCTCACCGTTTTAGCCTTCTTTTGACACCCACTTGTACTGGGCTCATCATCTGGATCAGGTGTGGGGGGATCTTGATCAGGACCTAGTTTTCTTTTCAAAAATTTCTCCATTCGACTTTTATGCGTGTACCTATCTCTTAATCTCACTTTTTTTAATTGTCGCCTCAGCAAATCTGCCTATTAATTACGCTGCGTACCGCCACCCACAGGCAGAGGGGAGTATTGAGCCTTCATACCACCAACAGCGCGACGACACAAACACACAAGTTGGCTCTTTTTTTTTCACCAATGAAGTGACAGTATGTAAAAAATGATGTTTTTTCACGGCACACCTGACAGCCTCTCGCCGCGGCACAGTGGTTGAAAAACACTGCCCTATGCGAATAGCGAGTTAATCCACACACCCCTCTGGCAAATCGATTTTTTATTCACAATAGAGTTCATGAACCATTCAAAGGTTATTACCAACTCATGATATTCACAGAGAAGGATCCTTATTACAGTCATCTTTATATTTCTAAATATGTGGATAGAAGGAAGTTTTAACATTCGGTTTTCCATGTTGGTTATACGTAAAAACCTCAAACAAATCTAGATTGATCTATTTAACAATCTTAACTAAATCTAGATAAACATTTCCCCACCATGTAAGAAAAGAAACAGTTGTTCTTCAGTGCTTAGACTTGAAAATGAAATAGAATTTGTGGTATTTCATGTGTTGTACTGCATCGCAAAGTAATGCAGAATATGTCACAAATGATCATCATACAATATCAGACAAACAATTGAGGCCTAATCAAGTTTAACCTCATAATCACCAGTAGCAAATACCACCTACTGCTAGTGTTGGGAGGGGAGTGTAGTACTTCTACTTAACAGCCACATGTTCCATATGAAACTACCACATAGGATACATATTTTATATTGTGAAAACACAGATTTAGATATAGACAAATTAAATGTGTTCGTGTATTTGTTATTTTACTCAATGGAACACTTAAGATTTTGGAGTTAGTCTCAACATAGTCTGTGTTGTTCAATGGTCACCGAGGGCTTCAGTGGTAAAATACACAGTGAGGTGGGGCTGAAGCTGTAGAAGAAGGGAAGGACTTTCTCAGTGAATGTGTGTTTGAAAGTGTGTAAGTGTGTATTTTGTAGAGGATCAGAGAATGACAGCTGTCCTTTATCCAAATCCAGATGCACTCTGAGTGTGTGGAGATTCTGTTCCAATACATGCACAGGTCCTGTAGAATACGACCCATACCCCACACACCTCACTCTCTCCCATGAGAAGGTGTCCCCCCTTCCTCTGGTTGGACTCTGGGGTCACACCCACACACCAGCATTTACTGTCTCCAACTTCAACATCCCAGTAGTGTGACCCTGAGTTGAAGCCCTCAGAGCCCACAACACATTGATAGACATCAAATCTTTCTGGATTATTAGGGAGTGTCTGTCTAAGATTTGCCTCTTTAAAGCTGCTCAGATCCTCAGAAATGTTGAGCGATGGGTGTGCAGTGTTTAGGTCCAACAGTACAGGAGCTGAACAGAGAGATGAGGAGAGGGTGAGCAAATGGACTCAGGTGTATGACTTATTTTACTGTTGGATGGTTGGTTATTATTGCGTCAGCTGTAACAATGTTTTTTAAGTTGATGTTATACTCTGTGTGTGTGTGTGTGTGTGTGTGTGTGTGTGTGTGTGTGTGTGTGTGTGTGTGTGTGTGTGTGTCGTAGGTGACATATAACTCACTGAACTGAACTATGTCATTCATCTTCTCCCAGACTCTGAACCTCAGGTTGCCCAGGTGCTTTGCCACATCAATCAGAGCTCCTGAAACTCCCTGTGGATTTTGCAGTGAGCACGTAGAACTAGGAACACAGACTGGAGTTAGCACTAGTTTTAGTGTGGGTTCAAACAGAAAAAAGGACATTGAAATCTCTCACCTTTCTATGGTAGCCTTGACGTTCTGGAAAACAGCACAGATTTCAGTTCAGTTAATTTCAGTATATTGTGTCTGACTTGATAGCTAACTTCTTTTTCACGCAATGGACAGTAATGATGAATTATATAACAAAATATCTTTAAAATAGATAACAATAATTGAAAATATTCATTAAATATCATAAACATCTCACCATTTTTCCAACTGAACTGAAACCACATGTCCATACCTGTAAGAAGATGATGTCTTCAGCAACCATCTGCTTCTCAATGGCTGTTATTGTATCTGAAAGAGTGGACATCTCCTTGCTCATTTCTTTAATCTTCTCTTTCATAATGAAACTCTTCTGCTCCTCTTCCTCCTTCAGTGCTCTTATTCTGGCCTCCTCTTCATCTTTCAGAAACTGATGAAGCTTCTCAAACTCCTCCTTGATCTGCTTCTCTGACTGATGGGCCTGGACCTTGAATAACACACATCAAAGGGACTACAGTCATAAAAAATTGTACTTACTTAAACGTGTCATTTGTCGAATATTAATATTGTCAAAATAATCATGTGTATTATTGTTGACAGCATGAGCAGTTTATCCAAGGGTTGAACTATCATTTGGTGAAATCATTGTTCTAATTGTTTTAATGATACTAATAATATAAATATAAGTTTGTTTACTTGTAATTATTTGTAATATCTGTATCATTGTTCGGTTGAGATGCTTGATGTAACTTCAATTTTAGTTGTAATGAAACACAATAGCTGCACAATACAAGTTGTTTAAGTATCATATCATACAGGTAATATTACACAATGTCAGAAACAGTGTCATGAAGTCAATGGTCTCTTTCTGAAACTGGTTGTTCAGGTAAATCTCACCTTAATGTGACTGGCTGTTTGGTCACATGTCTGTTTAACTTCTTTTAAATTCTTCCAGTTTCTCTTGCAAGGACTCCAGTACAGCCTTTAGTTGTTCCTATAATGAACAAATGTTTCATACGTTGAGATTATCTATACTAATTTTCTGTTGTTGTGGATACTCATTCAGTAACAGCACAGATACAGAAGGCAAAGTATGCCCATTGCATAGTCATAAATAACATTTCCACCAACAAGCAAAAAATAGAAACTCACTTTATAATCTAGTGCAGCTTCATCTATGGGAAGGAACTGGTGTCCTGAGTGTTTCCTGGAAGCCTGACACACCACACATACGGGCTGTTTATCCTCCAGACAGAACAGCTTGAGTCTCTCACCGTGCAGACTGCAGAGCACTTCAGACCCTCCTGAAGCCCTCTGACTCTTCTCCTCCAGGAAAGCCTCACATAAGTTCCTCAAAGACAAATTCAGTGGCGGATTGTCCAATGAAGATTGTCTTCTACAAACTGGACACTCTTTAGATTTCTTCTCTCTCCAGAACTTCTGAAGGCAGTCTTTGCAGAAGCTGTGACTGCACAAAAGAAGGACAGGATCCGTGAAAATATCAAAGCAAACAGGACACGTGAAATCGTCTTCAGGTAGAGAGCGTTTAGATGCCATCCTACGCTCACAGAAACACTTACTTCGCTGGAAACTTAACTTAACTTTCACTCTCTATTTGTCAGAAATCACCTCAGTAAATCCTGCCTTATTATCTGTAAGGTAACAATGGCATTTGCTTCTAAATCAAAATAGATCTCCTGACTAAAGTGTCGAGCTGAAGAGGCAGAATAGCTGACATGAAGTGAAATGCTTCGTGGGTCAATGTTCATTTCCTTATTATTCCTTCGATCAGCTTCAGAGACTTCTGATTGGTCAGAGCTGCTTTTATTTCTCTCCCCTTATATACCCACGGTGACTGGACTGGACTGGACTCTGGTGAATGATTAGCAGCATGGAAGTATCTAATGTTCTAGTCAAACATGGCCAATGCGATGTTTCTTCACAAAGATGGAAGAATCAGTTGTTATGCTGGAGTTAGAAACATAAAGACAGTGTGTTCTTTTTCATAAACCATTGACATGTTATATTATCGGTCAAAACCTGATGTTGACTACAAGCACATTGTGCGTTGGTTCTTTGGTTCTTTGGTTCTTTGGTTCTTTGCCACATCAATCAGAGCTCTCTCTTTAGTCAGCACCTGGTTTAGTTTGGTTTTAAACAAAGAGAGAAAAGAAAATCTGTCACCTTTCTATTGTACATTTGAAGTTCTGATGAAAAAAGAAAAAGTAATTTCAATTGAAAAGTAATTTCTAATCATACAGCAGTGCTATTTTGATATTTTGAATGACACGGGGGGTCAGCTTGACTCAGGTACAGAACCTCCCATATAGGCCTTCAAACCCACGTTATCTCAAGGTACAGAACCTCCCATATAGGCCATCAAACCCACATTATCTCAAGGTACAGAACCTCCCACATAGTCCTTCAAACCCACGTTATCTCGAGGTACAGAACCTCCCACATAGGCCTTCAAACCCACATTATCTCAAGGCACAGAACCTCCCACATTCAAACCCACGTTATCTCGAGGTACAGAACCTCCCACATAGGCCTTCAAACCCACGTTATCTTAAGGTACAGAACCTCCCACATAGGCCTTCAAACCCACATTATCTCAAGGTACAGAACCTCCCACATTCAAACCCACATGATCTCAAGGTACAGAACCTCCCATATAGGCCTTCAAACCTGCGTTATCTCGAGGTACAGAACCTCCCATATAGGCCATCAAACCCACGTTATCTCAAGGTACAGAACCTCCCATATAGGCCTTCAAACCCACATTATCTCAAGGTACAGAACCTCCCACATTCAAACCCACGTTATCTTGAGGTCTCGTACTTCTGATGAGCTTCACTGTTCCAACAAATGGTCGCTTCAGTTTTAAATCTCAAATTAAAACGACAGATTTTGATCAATAATCTCTCTCTAATGAAAATGCACTTATCAACGCAACAAAAAACAGCTGTTTCATCTATCACAGTCTCACACCCTGCAATAATGAAATATGAAAAACATGCGATTTGATTCTACAGGACAACCAAGCACAAGCCAGATTATTATCAAACCTTCAAGCACCAAACATCCCTTAACTTTCCCAACTTTTACACGTAGCTCAACACTCTCGGCCAGCTTGAATTAAAAGTTAAAATTCTTTTGACAGCAATTTAAAACGCCACACTCTGATCAAGAATTACCACGCAAAACCAGCTATAACTTGTCCAATAATGCAATTATTGCTTTGGTTCTTTACCACATCAATCAGAACCGAAACTCTCTTTGGATTCTGTAGCGTGCACTGGGGTCCAGCCTTAGGCTGACAGACTTTAGTTAGCACCTGTTTTAATTTGGCTTTACACAAAGAGAGATAAGAAAACCGGTCACCTTTCTATGGTAGATTTGAAGATCTGATGAAAGAAAATCAGTCATTTAAATTGAAAAGTCATTTCAAATCATAATATTTTTATTAATTTCAATAGATGGTATTGTTGAAAATGATGATTGTAAAACAGTGCCGTGGTGGTCATAGAGCAGAATTGCAGCTACAATTGTCATTGGGCCTGTGTGCAGGGATGGGTATCATGTAAGGTCAAGCATCATGAAGGCCAGGGTGCAGGTGCAGGCCAGTGGAAAGTAACAAGCAGTCAGGAGGGGGGGTCACTCACTCACACCCACCCACACACACACACACACACACACACGCACATAAGCACACACACAAGATGATGGCAGTCAAGGTCAGACCAGGCCTCCAAAAAAGTGATACCAAGCAAATTGGCAGGAGGGCCTATCTCCCTCAAAGCAAAAGTTCCCCCGCAACAGGTGAGCGAGAATATTCTGAGTGGCCAAAAGCGTAGATAAAATATGAGGAGATATAAGGGAATATTCTGATTGGGTCAGTATAGATGGAGGTTGAAGATCGTGACTTGCAGAAAGTGACGAATTATGAGTCTAAAAAGTCAATGCATTGGGTGTTTTAGTCAGAGCTGCTCCATGGACCACCGCTCTCGTTTTGGATGAAATGTCTGCAAGGATGGAATAAAACTTCAGTTTATCGCACTCTGGACTTCTGACTCTGATTGAAAAATTACTTTAAGATTTGGAAACAGTTGTTAATTCGCTACAACATATTTGGTGTCAGAAGTGGGATTGGAGAAAGGACGAAGGCTCCCTCTTGTCTGGGATCCGGTCCGCTGGCGGGGCGACTAGAAGCGCGCAATTTTAAAAGGTAAGAACAGCATTGTTCTGTTTAACTAGTCATTCCGCTGGCAAAGACTGTAGCCCAGAGGGGAAGAAGGGTGCTTAGGCCTACCAAAAAAGAACCCATAAGGATATATAGTCAGAAAGGCCGGGGCGATGAACTGACGTAAGCAGACCTAAATTATTTTGTGAAAGCACCGGTGCAAGTTGTACGTAGTGCAGTAAAGTCTGCCTGCGGTCAACTTATATTATTTTTGTGTCAGTAAAGTCTGACTGTTGTACGAGGCAGTAAAGTCTGCCTGCGGTCAACGCATATTATTTGTTTGTCAGTAAAGTCTGACTGTTGTACGAGGCAGTAAAGTCTGCCTGCGGTCAACGCATATTATTTGTTTGTCAGTAAAGTCTGACTGTTGTACGAGGCAGTAAAGTCTGCCTGCGGTCAACGCATATTATTTGTTTGTCAGTAAAGTCTGACTGTCAGTAAAGTCTGACTGTTGTACGAGGCAGTAAAGTCTGCCTGCGGTCAACGCATATTATTTGTTTGTCAGTAAAGTCTGACTGTTGTACGAGGCAGTAAAGTCTGCCTGCGGTCAACGCATATTATTTGTTTGTCAGTAAAGTCTGACTGTTGTACGAGGCAGTAAAGTCTGCCTGCGGTCAACGTATATTATTGTGTCAGTAAAGTCTGACTGTTGTACAAGGCAGTAAAGTCTGCCTGTGGTCAACCTATATTATTGTGTCAGTGAAATCTCTCTGTTGTACGAAGCAGTAAAGTCTGCCTGTGGTCAACTTATGTCATTGTATCTTGTGATAAACAGTTAGAGACGTCTAACTGAGTTATACAAGAGAAGTGGCTGATACTACTAGCTGAGACAACTGTTAGTGTGTTTTTAAATACAGCGAATCAAAAAGGGTTCGTTTGAATGTCTTGTTGAAGGAGGAGCGATTTGCGAGTCATTTCCAGGACAACCTAGCCTGGATGCCAGACGAACTTAGCCACGCCCACAAAATATTTGGTCGGGAAGTTCGGTCTGGTGTCGCTCCGTTGGGGAGAAATTATCTCCTCACAAAAATCTGTGAGGAGATATAGACCAATCAAATTGTCAGGGCGGGCTTTATACGATGATGGACAGATGATCAACCCTAACGTAATCAACCACGTCACCAAAGAGCTTTTGGGGTGAATTCGTTTTCAACAAACATGGCTGCCGTTGGAGAGCTGAAATGTGGAAATTCGAGTCTGTTTTAGAAGACATTGACAGCACATTCATTTTGAAAGAGGAACAGAGAAACGCGATCAAGGCATTTGTCGATCGAAAAGATGTTTTTGCCGTCCTTCCTACGGGATCCGGTAAAAGTTTAATGTATCAGCTGGCCCCATGGTCTACGTTATGGTCATACTACGTTGCTCTGATTGGTTGTAGGCCTATCCAATTGAGCGAAGAAGCCTTTTTTTCCCTAGTTCGGTTGAAACACGCCCCATAATCACAGCCCAACGGAGCGGTCTCAGACTCATATTCTGACTAGAATTATGAGTATGACATCGTCAGGCTAAGGACAACCAGTTGTGGATGGTGATAAGGCATGGCCGTTTGTTAAAATTGTCCGAGAAATAAATGTGAAATGAGGTTGGTATTAGTGTGCTATATTTCACGCAAAAGTCGGGCAATTATTAGTAAGCGGTTGGTATTTATTCCCAGTGACAGAAATGTGGTTGGAGAAAGATTAAAGTTTGAAATTCAGCTGAAGGTTTTTTGCCTTTTGAGAAGGGAATTTGATGCTGACCATTATTAAAAGTACGGGTGCGATAGGCAGTCACACCCAAAATCATCCCAAATCAGTGCATTAGTGCATTGTCACATCATCTGTATGAATGTGCTTGACTGGTGAAAGCAACGAGAAACCACAGAACGACAGAGTTAAGTGGAGAAAAAAGAAAGTGCATGAATAAGTGTGAGAAAGTGAAATAAGTGTCTGAAGAATGCATAAGGCGCTGGAGGGCAATTAATAAAGATTCCCTGATAATTATTCCAGCAAGCCTAATAAAGGGTACATGAGTCGCGGGATGAGTTATGAATAGCCTAAAACTCCGGTAACATCCAAGCGAACTATAAGAAGTTCTCGAAAGATGCACAACAGGTGCATTATTCAGAAGTTCTAGTCAAAATAAGTACCCTTAGTCAAAGTATTGTGTGTGTGATGTTGAAATAAAGAGAAAACTGAGATGTGAAATAGAATCACATAACAGTGACAGTAAGTGAAATTTTCCCGAGTGATAGAGTATTCAGAGTAAGACACATATGATACATTTAAACTGATACACACAAATCAAACACGGGCAATGGACGGTGCGTTGTTGAAAAAAATATTGTTTTGTGGTTTAAGTTTTTTGAATTTATTGGTGAGTTCATTCTCAAAACTATTGAAGTGGCAATGATTAAATACGCATAGGCCTATGCTGCGAATGGTGTTGCGTGAATAGAAAGAACACTAGAAATCGGTGAAGAGTTTTTAATGCAATGCTGTGAATATTGGTGGTTTTAAAATTGAAACATAGGGTTTGACTTTCCGTATGCTTTAGATCCTTGCGAGGAGTCGCGTGTAAAAGTGGTTAAATCAACGAAAATAAAAATACATGTGTTGCGGGCGATGTTATGAATAATGTTGCAATGCCTGGCTGTGAATATCGGTTGTTTTTAGATCAAAACATAGGTTTGTCTTTTCGTATGCTTTAGATCTTTGGAAGGATTCGTTTGTGAAGTGATTGAATTAGCAAAGATAAACCATGCATGTGTTGCGGACGACGTTGTAAGGTCAAGATGCATTAGCAAATTATACGTATCGCAGTGAACAATGTGAGCGCCATTGGGAGTGTGGGTGTGTCTACCGCGGTAGTAAATACAGTATTAAATTAACTTTTGACTATTGAATCTCTTAGTGAGCCAATACAGTGGGAATTATCTAAGTGATATATGGCATTTCCACATCGTTTATCGTACATTACAGGTCCGATTGACACAAGTTTGCTTACGTGAACACAGAGTAGCCAAAGGAGAGTACAGCAACAGTTAGACGCTAACGAACGACTTGTGTGCAAGTGAGATCAGTCCCAGTAGGTACAAGAGCACGATTGATTACGCTGTGAGGGCATAGGTGAGAGGGGATTTCAGATTTTAAACCCACAAGTCATCATATGAGCAGTGCCACGAGGAGTTTATTGGTGTGTGTATGATACACGTACAGAGAGAACAGTACGACAAGTAAAGGTTAAAAGTATTGTAATTGATTTTGAAGCACATAACCCAGCATACGTTGTCGCTGAGCGTGGTCCAGTGGTAGTCTCATGTGTTGTTGTTTCACTTACTATACTGGGAAAGAAAATTGCCTGCACATTTCTTTGTGCTATAGTGTACCACAGAAAATTTAGCATGGAGCTGTCTTGAGCATATAGCTGAATTTTTATATTTACTGTATACTACATATTTGATTACATATTTTAGGTGTTTGAGGTGCCATACATGTTTATTTTCCTTTGAAATGCAACACTAAACTGTGCAAAAATAGAGGATAAAGAAACACATAACATATGCATTTGCAATGCTTCAAGTTGTCGGTTTTTTATAACTTTCAATAAAGTCATTGTACTTTGAGTGACTAAGTAGTCTTCCTGAGAGAGAGCATTTGCTGAAGTTACGGCAGCATGAGTCACTTTTGGGTGAAGTATGACGTGTTCTGGTGGTTGTGGTGGTTGTGGTGCATTTTGCACCAAGGGTTAACAGATTTGCTGAGGTGTGTGTCTGTAAAGTCCACTGTGTGGGGTGTTTGGGGGAGTGTACATGGTGTTGAGACGAGGGTAAAGATGATGGAGGAGGAAGGTGAGATGTTACAGGCCCATGAAGACGGAGCAGCAGTGGGAGAGAGAGAACTGGTTGAGATAAGAGATCTAAGGGTGACATTGGCTAAAGAAGCACAGCAACTAAGTGAAACACTCATTCAAGAGTTAAGCCCTAAAATAGCAGGAAATAGAAAGGAGATATGTGAAATTGAGGAGTTTTGGAAAAAGAGAGAGCAGAAGTGGCTGCAGCTGTGCGAGGACCAACGACTCTGGATCCAGGCTGGAAAAGGGCTAGAGGAAGCCAGCTACTTACTGGGTGAAATAGAAAAAGAAATGGCATTAATTAAGAAATCAAAAAGTACTCGTGCACAAACCGAACAGGGGTTAGAAATAGGAGATTGGAAATTAATAGCTCTGCAGAAATTGGAAAAGAAAATAGCTGAAGAGGTCAGAGCCAATAAGGCCAGAGAGAAAACAAGTTGTAAGAGCACTGGGAGACCAATGCGTATTTACATTATAGCAGGCCATATGGAGGGGAGCTTGGAGGATATAGAGACAGCACCTGAGGAGGTGAGAGAAAGAAGTGACACGTATGATGAGGGCAGTAGTGGTGCAGAGGAGGTGGCCACAGAATTGTCAGTGCTTCCGTTCATAATCACAGCTGCAATAAAGAAGGCAGTACGCAGTCACTTGGGGCAGAAAATAAAGAGAAAAATGACAAAGGTCAAGCAGTGGGGGCAGGTGGAAGAATACTCTGACTCAGATGTAGATGATGGGGAGGACACAGAGCCCAAAGGCCAATGTCCAATAACAATCCTCACAAAGAAAGAGGTGATGAAAGAGTCTGAAAAAGTGACTAAGGAACTCAAGAAAGTGAAGGGTCGATTAAAGCAGATAGAACAATTCTTAATGCAAAAAGAAAAAGAAAAGCAGAAAGAAGAGGGGGCTCCAGTACAAAGTGGTAGCAAGATGATGCCCTTAATTACATTACCCATGCAGCATTACCAGCCCTGGGGTCATACAGACGTGGCGGGGTTAATCTCTAGACTTCCTCTCCTCCAAGATTCTGCGGCCGTCTGGGTGACGCAGTTTGAAAATGAAACTGAGGGGAAAACTCTGTGTCTGGGGGACATTAAAGCGCTCCTGGGTCAAATTCTGACAAAAGAGACTGCCAGGACGATTTTTGACAAAGCTGACATGAAAACAGTGAACCCCATGGTAGATGACGTGCCTTTCAATGAATACAGGAACAAGGTGTGGCAAGCATTAAGGGAAACTTACCCCAACACATTCTCTCTCACAAGCATGGCAGTAGATAAGTTGAAGCCAGATGAGAACCCTGCTGTATTTGTGGAAAGCACAGAGGCAAACTGGCGAATGACGATGGAGTCAGATCCAGAGAGCAATCTGATGATGAGACATTTGATGAAGAAAGCGATCCTTGATGCCCTCCCTCCTCCGGTAAAGACTGAACTAGACAAAGACCACCACATTGGAATAATGCCACGTAGTGAGTTCAGAGATGCTGTGACTAATTTTGTTAACTTAAATAAGCGAGCAGAAGAAAACATGAGTAAACAAGACACTGAAAGACAGAGGAAGCTGGTGCTAACGCAGCTGGATAATGCTAAAGGGCAAAAAAGGACAGTCCAGGCGCCTGTCATTGAGGCACCAGTCCAGAGCCACCCAGCGCCGGCACCAGCACCAACAGCATCCTCAGCAACGTATGCACCTACACGAGCCGCACCCCAAGTGCCACAGCCGATGCGGCCTGAGTATGCCCACGGACCTCCACCACCACCGCAGCCATACTGGGTACAGCCATATCCCCAGTGGCAACAACCACCACAACCGTGGGGGGCACAACCACCAGTGCACAGAAACCAAGCTGGAGGCAGAGGCAGAGGCAGAGGAGGCAACAATGGTGCCCGTGGCAATGCATATGGACCGCTCGTATGCTGGACCTGTCAGCAGGAAGGGCACAGGGCCAGAGACTGCAGCCAAAGGGGGAGGACGGGAGGACAGGGAGACAACCAGCCACCGACGGAAAATCCCAGTGGTCCGGTTTCCCCGTATAGGGGTGCTTACTATTGAAGGGGCCTAGAGAATCTCAGTGGGGAGGGTCAGTTTGTAACGTTATCTAGCCAAGCTGCTAAAGAACTTACACTGCAGGTTAATATAGAGGGTAAAATTGTCACATTGATGGTTGATACTGCAGCAACATACAGCTGTGTAACCACAGCTAATGCCCAACACCTCCCCCAATCTAAGAGCGGTAGAGTAGCAAAGACCATAGGATTCTCAGGACAAGTGCAGCTAATACCATTTTCTGCTCCGGTGACCGTAGAATTAGATGGAAAACAAATAAAAATGCCCATTTTAATGTCAGATCACACTCCCATCAACCTAATGGGGCGCGATATACTGAGCCGGATGGGAGTCCAAATTGAATGCACTCCGAATGGACTCTCCCTAATCAGCCAAGAACCCTGCCATGCCATGGCCTCTCAGATTCCAATTAGCAAAACGATCTACTGGATAAGACTGCTCCAAGTAGGCTGGGATGAAAACATTTGGAAGTGGTGGAAACCTCTGATACATGCAAACTATCCTTTGTTGAGGGATCCAAGATGCCCAGCACACTGCACCATAATGATGGAAGACACCCCCAGTGGGGAAAAACAAGAAGAATGGAAAAAGGTGGTTTCTCCTAAAAACCCACTTGAGATGAGGGCCCAATATGTAATCATAGGGCCCGAGGGAATGTTAGTACAAGTTGAATTAAAAGAGTCAGCATTGACCAGAATGTACAATATTCCAGACTCCGTGCCGCATATTACCCTCAAGGTAGGCCTAGGGTTTCGAGCAAGGCATGTGGGGTCCATGATGAAAAGAGCACAACAGGTTGAGTGGATGCAACCACAGACCATTAATGACAACAGAGTAAAACTGTCTAAAGACAAAACTCTGACACGACTTGATTTTACATGCAGGATTACAGGGCTTCCTCAGATAGTCGACATCCAGGATGACATCAGGGGGCCAGAGGTTGGGGTGTCCGAGCAGCTGCAGCCACATCAGGCATACTAGATAAGTGATTTCAAAGAGTCAGTTGATGAGGGGATAAAAGATGGAATGTGGACTAATGTAATTTTAAGTCGCCTGCCTAAGAGCAGGCGTCCAAGATGCATTCCTCATTGTTCTCTGGGTTTTGACTTCACTCCAAACCAGGACAGAGCAGAGCAGTGGATCAAAGAAGTAGGTTGGAGAGCAGACATTGTGTTAGTTTCTCCTTACATCATAATAGGTCCAGCAGGGCCAGCGATGAGGATAATGGAAAATGATGTGCTATACCACCATTTTGATATGCCAGGAACAGTTCCTCATGTCACTATAAGAGTGGCTGAGGGTTGTCGCTCACGAGATGTGGGCCCAATGATGCTTGATGCAGAGGAGACAGAGTGGCAGGTGACGAAAAACCCTGAGGTTCAAATAAGTGCTGACAAAACATACACTCAACTCTATTTCACACACATATTGCATGGACAACCACTGATAGCTGAGTTGACACCACACACAGTACGTGTTAGACTACATGTCCCTATGTATACAAGAAATTGCCCATTAAGAAGTCCTTACTGTCTGTATAGTGTTTACCAGGGAGGGGGGTACAGAAGATCACAAGCCCCTCACTGCAGAAGAAGAGCAGATGTACGAAGAACAGGTAAAAGTTAAAAAGTGGAAAATGATGATCCTAGCAGAAGAGACAGGGAACCAAGTTTTTTAACAAGTACCAGGTCAGGGGTGGGTAAAGGGTGATTTTGACATAGTGCAGTCAGTCAGCCCTATGGAGTTTAAACTTAAAACCTGATTCCAAGTTGCCTTTCCAGAAGCAGTACCCTATTTTCTCCAGCAGCAGAGGGAATCAGAAGTACTGTAGAGAGAGCAGGAAGGTGTTTAAGACAAGTGCTATGTGCAAAGAAAGAGCAGGCGTCGGTGAAACACAGCTGCAAGCCACCGTGATAGCCCTATTTTGACATTACATGTCCCGATATGAGTCTGTGGGGGAAGGTTAAGTGGTTTTCTTCTTAGCTTAGGAGTCCTTCACAAGACCTATGTGACAAAGTTTGACGGAAGTTTCTATGTTAAGTGGTTTGAGCTAAATTAATTTGCAATTGGTATAAAAATAAGACGGGTACAGAAGCCTAGGAGTAGCAGTGCAGTGTGTTACTTGCATACACTGTAACTCTTTGTTGTGTCGAAGGGGGGACTGCCCCCAGTGTTTTGACAAACCTTATGAACCATGCAGGGTCCAGTTATTACGTTACAGCCAAAGTTGGTCATCAATGATATAATTAAGCTCCAAAATATGGGAAAAAAGCTAAAATGATTTAAAAAGGAGGGTAAAACGGGCCATGATAAGGTGTGAGTGGCCACATGGCAGCTCCACGCAAACTCTTAGGCCTGTTAATGACTGATGCGCATGATTTCAATGCGCAAAGGGGGGAGGTATGACATAAAATTTGTGATAAGGGGTTCTAGTCACCCTATTTATAAGAGATCATTGATGACAGACTGGCAGTGTGAGACTTGTAGTGCAAGGAATGGCAGCAGAGCCTCAGGGGCCGATTAAGCACGTAGGCATAGACTACATAGATATGGGGAAGAAGATCAGAAATCACAGGTATGTACTAGTGGTTATGGATAGGTTTATACGATGGGTCGAAGCGTGCCCTAGTCCGGATCCTGATGTTAAGCGGTGATTATGGTTTTTTATATGGAAAATTAGGCCAAGATTTGGCATCCCAGAGATGGTTTCGAGTGATAATAGAAAGGCCTTTGTAGAAAAAACGTGGAAGGAAATTATGCAGGCTTTGGGGATGAAGCAAAGGCGCGGGTGCATTTACCACCCTCAAAGCCAGGGCCTGGTCAAGAGAGCTAATGGAATCCTGAAGGCAAAAATAGCGAAAATATGTAAATTGCCAAATTTAAATTGGCTAGATGCAATGTCCATTGCCCTGATGCACATGAGATCACAGATAAATCACACTACACATCTTACACCTCATGAAGTGCCCAAGAGGAGGACTATGCCCATACCCCATATCTAAGGGGATGGCAGGGGTCCACCCCTGAACCGTCTCCAGAGAGATATCAGAAGTTATGTGCAACAGTTGTTTTTAATCCATAAGATTATTTATTTACAGGTGATGAGACAAGAATTATTAAGCAACCCACAGGTGGATGTACAGTATATGGCCTGGCTCAGCCTGGAGACTGGGTGTATGCAAAGGTGTTCAGGCGAACGAGTATCCAAGCCAGGAGAGAGGGACCATACAGAGTGACACAGGCCACTCCAACAGCGGTAAGAGTACAAGGGTCAAGTGTATGGTATCATCTCAATTTTTGTTACAGAGCTCCAGTCCCACCAATGAAACAGAGACAAAATGGAGAGCTATCCAATGCAGAGAGTGAACCCTGGGAGAATGGTGCGGGTTAGAATGAGCATGGACCAGGACACCAACGACAAGAGAGATAGGAAAAGGACCCAAGCGATAGTCTTGGTGACGGCATACTTCCATGACTTCTGCAGTCTGGAGGCAGACTACTTGGTGAGCACCTTCGCGGGCCTGGAGAAGGAGTAATAGGAGAGATGTGTTGATCCCCGTGCAAAAGGTCTGACCCAACAACTGCCTGATGTCCTCAGCCAATGAAAGATACCCCAGGAAGCACCCTCATTGTCCATTTTCCCTACTCCTAGATGAAATCATGGCCCTGCAATAGGCGAAAAGGATCAACGATCGTTTCCCTCACTGTTAGAAGGTGTTGAGGATCACAATGCGTTCACATTGCACACACACACACTGAAACATATATGGACAGTTGTACACTACACGAAGGGGATGAAGAATTTAGAGGAGCCTAGTTGAATTCACAAGGATAGTCATCACTGCCCTCTTACTCTGCATTACACTTCCCCCACGTGTCTGGGAGCCAAGAGTGTTCTGGACACATTACATATAGGGTAATTTACACCGTACACAACAAAGAATTTGTTCTCGTTTTAGGCGGTCGATGCAACGCAACGGTTTTTGTCACATCCCATACCTGCACAACAAAGCGCTCAAACAGAATAAAGATGAAGCCTACTGATGCATGAACATCACCGTCGTATTTAGAACGTGTTAGTAGTATGAATAATCACTGCAGATAATGATATGTCTCTATGATTAACCTTAAGTGCCTTAGTATATTTAGATACTACCTTCACTTGATACCGTGCCTTATAGTCTGGGGTTTAAGGAGGAGTAAAGGGAAGTGGTAACTCATCTCACTGAAAAAGGCACACAAATGTTTTCAATCTTTTCTATACTCTGTTTCACTAATGTAACTTCAGTTTTTTTTATGCATGCAAGTCAAATCTCCCTAAGGGGTAGCCTGGGGAGAGGGTAATTGAGCTTTGCTGATATGATGTACCTCATATTATGGTACTATAACCTGTGTTTACCTATCAAATGTATTGGACTTTTTCTAGGAGCACACTGAATCTATTCTTTCTATTCTATTTTTATATCCTGTGTGAAGTGATGATTGTAGTAATAATTAAGTAGGAACTCACCTGTAATTGGTCTGGTGGGTCATGTCACTTTTTAAAAGTAGGTAAAGTTGCTTATCACCGCTGTATAAGAAAAGTTTAGTAAAATATAACCATACTAATGCTGAAGCATACTGTACTAGTAATGAAGTAAGATAAACTGAAATATGTCTATCGTATTGTGTGTCAAAATTGACACAAAGGGGCGTTTATGTTGAAAATTATGATTGTAAAACAGTGCCGTGGTGGTCATAGAGCAGAATTGCAGCTACAATTGTCATTGGGCCTGTGTGCAGGGATGGGTATCATGTAAGGTCAAGCATCATGAAGGCCAGGGTGCAGGTGCAGGCCAGTGGAAAGTAACAAGCAGTCAGGAGGGGGGGTCACTCACTCACACCCACCCACACACACACACACACACACACGCACATAAGCACACACACAAGATGATGGCAGTCAAGGTCAGACCAGGCCTCCAAAAAAGTGATACCAAGCAAATTGGCAGGAGGGCCTATCTCCCTCAAAGCAAAAGTTCCCCCGCAACAGGTGAGCGAGAATATTCTGAGTGGCCAAAAGCGTAGATAAAATATGAGGAGATATAAGGGAATATTCTGATTGGGTCAGTATAGATGGAGGTTGAAGATCGTGACTTGCAGAAAGTGACGAATTATGAGTATAAAAAGTCAATGCATTGGGTGTTTTAGTCAGAGCTGCTCCATGGACCACCACTCTCGTTTTGGATGAAATGTCTGCAAGGATGGAATAAAACTTCAGTTTATCGCACTCTGGACTTCTGACTCTGATTGAAAAATTACTTTAAGATTTGGAAACAGTTGTTAATTCGCTACAACAGTATCTGCATTGAGTGAAACCTTGTACCACAAGCAATGCACAGCAATGACAATAGAAAATGTAAAATAATTATTGAATGGCGGTACTAATGCACATGTTTATGTCCAAGTTAGCATGTGTGTGTTGTGTATGATTAAATGAACTCTGAACTTCAGGTTGCCCAGCTGCTCCCAGACTCACAGGTATCTCCCTTTACTGAGCCGTGGTAAACACAGAACTGGACTCAACTGGACTGGAGTGATGAGTGATGACCTAATCAGTGCAGCATCAGAGTGTGTGAGTCTGTCTCTGGTTCCTCACATGTGGACAATCAGGTTCTTGTTCATTAAGAATAAAATAAAATCACCTGCTGCACAGCATGTGATTAATAACAACAGTTATGGTGGTGATTTATGAACCATTCAAAGGTTATTACCAACTCATGATATTCACAGAGAAGGATCCTAATTACAGTCAACTTTATGCTTCTAAATATTTGGATGGAAGAAAGTTTTAACATTTGGTTTTCTATGTTGGTTATACTTTAAAACCTCAAAATAATTTAGACAGATCTACTTAAAAACCTCCAACAAATCTATATAGATCTACATAAAAACATCAAATGAATCTAGATAAACATATTCCCACCATGTAAGAAAAGAAACAGTTGTTTTTCAGTGCTAAGACTTGAAAATGAAATAGAATTTGTGGTATTTCATGTGTTGTACTGCATCTTAACCATATGTACAACAATATATAATGTTCATGACTTAAATGTACAGACATGTTGCTGACATGTTGAGAAAACGTTAAAAAGTAACTGATGGAGTAACGGTGATCAATAACAATCAACATAAACTGGGGCTACTACTGCGGAGGGAAGATGACAAAGTAATGCAGAATATGTCACAAATGATTATCATACAATATCACACAAACAATTGAGGCCTACTCAAGTTTAACATCATAATCACCAGCAGCAAATAACACCTACTGCTAGTGTTGGGAGGGGAGTGTATTACTTCAACTTAACAGCCACATGTTCCATATGAAACTACCACAGAGGATACATATTGTATATTGTAAAGTCATAGATTTAGATATAGACCAATGAAATGTGTTGATGTATTGTTTCTTTTACTCAATGGAACACTTAAGATGTCGGAGTTAGTCTCAACATAGTCTGTGTTGTTCAATGGTCACCGAGGGCTTCAGGGGTAAAATACTCAGTGGTGACCACTGGCTGTAGAAGAAGGGAAGGACTTTCTCAGTGAATGTGTGTTTGAAAGTGTGTAAGTGTGTATTTTGTAGAGGATCAGAGAATGACACCTGTCCTTTATCCAAATCCAGATGCACTCTGAGTGTGTGGAGAGTCTGTTTCAATATATGCCTAGGTCCTGTATTATGCCATCCAAATCCGTACCCCACACGCCACACTCTCCCCCATGAGATGGTGCCCCTCTTCCTCTGGTTGGACTCTGTGGTCACACCCACACTCCATGCTGTACTGTGTCCAACTTCAACATCCCAGTAGTGTGACCCTGAGTTGAAGCCCTCAGAGCCCAGGACACAGTAAGAGTCATCAAATCTTTCTGGATTATCAGGGAGTGTCTCTCTAGTACATGTCAATTCAAAGCTGGTCAGATCCTCAGAAACAATGATCGATGGTTCTGCAGTGTTTGGGTCCAACAGTACAGGAGCTGAACAGAGAGATGAGGAGAGGGTGAGCAAATGGACTCGGGTGTATGACTTCTTTTACTGTTGGCTGATTGGTTCTTACTGCTTCATTTAGCTGTAACGTTGATTTTTAAGTTGATGTTATACTGTGTGTGTCTGTGTGCGTGTGAGTATGTTTGTGTGTGTGTGTGTGTGTGTGTGTGTGTCTCGTAGGTGACGTAGAACTCACTGAACTGAACTATGTCCTTCATCTGTTATGTTATACTCTGTGTTTGTGTGTGTGTGTGTGTGTGTGCGTGTGTATGTGTTTTGTGTGTGTGTGTGTGTGTGTGTGTGTATATGTGTGTACTATGTGTGTGTGTGTATATGTGTGTGTATATGTGTGTGTGTGTGTGTGTGTGTGTGTGTGTGTGTACGTGTGAGCGTGTGTGTGTGTGTACATGTGTGTGTGTGTGTGCGTGTATGTATGAGTGTGTGTGAGTGTGTGTGTGTGTGTGTGTGTGTGAGCATGTGTATGTGTGTGTGCGTGTGTGTGTGTGCATGTGTGTGTGTGTCTGTATGTGTATGTGTGTGTGTGTGTGTGTGTGTGTATATGTGTGTGTGGGTGTGTGTGTATGTGTGTGTGTATTTGTGTGTGTGTATATGTGTGTGTGTATATTTGTATGTGTGTTTGTGCATGTGTATGTGTGAGTTTGTCTGTGTGTATGTGTGAGAGTGTGTGTGTGTGTGTTTGCGTGTATGTAGGAGTGTGTGTGTGTGTGTGTGTGTGAGCATATGTATGTGTGCCTGTGTGTGTGTGTGCCTGTGTGTGTGTGTGTATGTGTGTGTGTGTGTGTGTCATACGTGTGTGTGTGTGTGTGTCATAGGTGACATAGAACTCACTGAACTGAACTATGTCCTTCATCTTCTCCCAGACTCTGAACCTCAGGTTGCCCAGGTGCTTTGCCACATCAATCAGAGCTCCTGAAACTCTCTGTGGTTTTTGCTGTGTGCACGTAGAACTAGGAACACAGACTGGAGTTAGCACTAGTTCTAGTGTGGGTTCAAACTAAAAAAAAGAAAATTGAAATCTCTCACCTTTCTATGGTAGCCTTGAAGTTCTGGAAAACAGCACACAGCACAGATTTCAGTTCAGTTAATTTCAATATATTGTGTCTGACTTGATAGCTAACTTCTTTTTCATGCAATGGACAGTAATGATGAATTATATAACAAAATATCTTTAAAATAGATAACAATAATTGAAAATATTCATTAAATATCATAAACATCTCACCATTTTTCCAACTGAACTGAAAGATTATGTCTTCAGCAACCATCTGCTTCTCAATGGCTGTTATTGTATCTGAAAGAGTGGACATCTCCTTGTTCATTTCTTCAGTCTTCTCTTTCATAATCAACCTCTTCTGCTCCTCTTCCTCCTTCAGTGCTCTTATTCTGGCCTCCTCTTCATCTTTCAGAAACTGATGAAGCTTCTCAAACTCCTCCTTGATCTGCTTCTCTGACTGATGGGCCTGGACCTTGAATAACACACATCAAAGGGACTACAGTCATACATTTTTTACCCAAAACAAATATAATTTGTCGAATATTAATATTGTCAAAGTAATCATGTGTATTACTGTTGAGAGTGTGAGCAGTTTATCCAAGGGCAGAACTATCATGTGGTGAAATCATTGTTTTAATTTCCTTAATTTCCTTAATGATAATAATATAAATATCAGTTTGTGTCCTTGTAATTATTTGTAATATCTGTATCAAATTGTTCGTTTGAGATGCTTGATGTAACTTCAATTGTAGTTGTAATGAAACTGAATAGCTGCACAATACAAGTTGTTTACGTATCATATCATACAGGTAATATTACACAATGTCAGAAACAGTGTCATGAAGTCAATGGTCTCTTTCTGAAACTGGTTGTTCTGGTTAATCTCACCTTAATGTGCCTGGCTGTTCGGTCACATGTTTTTTTAACTCCTTTAAATTCTTTCAGTTTCTTTTGCAAGGGCTTCAGTACAGCATTGAGTTGTTCCTATAATGAACAAATACATTACACACTATGAGTATCTATACTAATTTTCTGTTGTTGTGGATACTCATTCAGTAACAGCACAGATACAAAAGGCAAAGTATGCCCATTGCATAGTCATAAATAACATTTCCACCTACAAGCAAATAATAGAAACTCACTTTATAATCCAGTGCAGCTTCATCTATGGGAAGGAACTGGTGTCCTGAGTGTTTCCTGGAAGCCTGACACACCACACATACGGGCTGTTTATCCTCCACACAGAACAGCTTGAGTCTCTCACCGTGCAGACTGCAGAGCACTTCAGACCCTCCTGAAGCCCTCTTACTCTTCTCCTTCAGGAAAGACTCACATACGTTCCTCAAAGCCAAATTCAGTGGCGGATCACCCAATGAAGATTGTCTTCTACAAACTGGACACTCTTTAGATTTCTTCTCTCTCCAGAACTTCTGAAGGCAGTCTTTGCAGAAGCTGTGACTGCACAAAAGAAGGACGGGATCCTTGAAAATGTCAAAGCATACAGGACAGGTGAAATCCTCTTCAGGTAGAGAGCGTTTAGATGCCATCAACCTCGAACAAAAACAGGTACTTCGCTGGAAACTTTGAATGTGTACACTTAACTTTCACTTTCTATTCGTCAAAAAAATCACCTCAGTAAATCCCACTTTATCGTCTGTAAAGTAACGTAAATGTAAAGTAACCATGGTTATATGCTTCTAGATTAAAATAGATCTCCTGACTAAAAGTGTTAAACTGAATAAGCAGAATAGCTGACGTAAAGTAAAATGCGTCAACGTTCATTTCCTTATTTTTCCTTCGATCAACTTCAGACTTCTGATTGGTCTAAACTGCTTTCATTTCTCTTCCCTTTATTTACCCATGGTAAGTAGTGAACTGGAAACAACTGGATTGGACTCCGGGGAGTGCTTAGCAGTGAGGAAGTATCTAATTATCTACCCAGATATGGTCAATGCGATGTTTCTTCATAAACCATGTACATGTTATTACCTGGCAAAAACCTGATATGTACTACAAGCACATTGTGGTAATCTTTGTTATTATACAGCTCCTCAGAACACTGAATTTTCCATTGAGCTGGCCATCCCAACATTCGGAGGTCCAATATTTATTTAGGTTTAGGTCCAACGGGTTTTGTGTTTCTTATTCGCATCTTCATATCATTCTGCAAGTAGTCCGTCCACTTATTTAACCATAGACCTGGCATAGTACGTCACAGAACGTGTCGCGTCCTCATTTGTCCACGGAGCGTGACATTCCGCTACTTTATTGATCAGAACCTATTTGGTGGCTGCTTATTTGCGAGTGTCTGACAAAGGACCCCGTGAAGTTAAGTACGAGTATCGATTAATACATGACGATTACATGACGCAGACTGCACAACAATAGCAAGTTGAATAAGCTTAATATTAGAGGCGTGACATTTTTTAGTTTTTTCCCTTCCTAAGATCTTCATTCAGTTTTTTTAATCATTGAAACGTCGATATAAACTGAACATCTGTTCCAGTCCAAAAGCAAAGTTTTTGCTGATTCACCTAGGCTACATAGTGCCGTACAGCCAGCGACTGTGCCTTACTTACCTTTTACACTTGTAAATGTTCAAACTAGACCTGCAATCAGATTCAAATACAACTGTTGCTGATATTATCTGTTAACCCTCGACCAATACATAGGCAGATTAATACAAAATAATCATGTTTGTGAGTCAATTCGTTACATTTCGTTTTCACTGTCAAAATACTTGGTTGACTTGAAATACGGTTACCATCAACACCCTTCTCCAGTTTAAATTGAGTTTTTTAGTTATCTTACTGTCTGCCGACATTGAACCCGTGGCAACACCAAAACATTAGAAAAGGTTGCACAGGTTTGAAACTAAGATTATTAAACAGAGGTGTCAATTGAGTTTATACCTGAAACAAAAAAACGGCATGTTAATTAAGAAAAATAGCCATTCCATAGGTAGGGATGAGAATCGAGAACCGGTTCTTTTTTAGAACCGGTTCCTAGTGAACCGATTGTTTGGAATCGTCAGCCAAATTCTTTAACGGTTCTGCTATCGGTCCTTTGTGGCGTTGCGCATGCGCAAACTTTTTTAGTTTCTTCTTCAGACTGCAGCAAACATGGCAGAAGCGTTCTAAAGTTTGGCTCTATTTCACACGACAAAAATGACACCTACGCCACTTGTAACCTGTGTAAAAAGTCCATTTCGTCGAAGGGAGGAAATACAACAAATATGAATAAGCATTTGAACACACAGCATGGAATTCAATTACAGGAATGTCATGTCTTCGATGCATGCAGCAGCTCAGCTAATGTCGGCGCTTCATCTCTTTCTGTCCAAGGTAAACTCTTCCAAAGTGATCACAACCACTCACTGTGTGAAGCAATTTGCCTTTATTGTGTGTAGTCGATCAA
>NW_024879588.1:60000-82500 GCF_900700415.2 Clupea harengus
GGGCTGTTTATCCTCCAGACAGAACAGCTTGAGTCTCTCACCGTGCAGACTGCAGAGCACTTCAGACCCTCCTGAAGCCCTCTGACTCTTCTCCTTCAGGAAAGACTCACATAAATTCCTCAGAGACAAATTCAGTGGCGGTTCATCCAATGAAGATTGTCTTCTACAAACTGGACACTCTTTAGATTTCTTCTCTCTCCAGAACTTCTGAAGGCAGTCTTTGCAGAAGCTGTGACCGCACAAAAGAAGGACGGGATCCTTGAAAATGTCAAAGCAAACAGGACAGGTGAAATCCTCTTCAGGTAGAGAGCTTTTAGATGCCATCCTCCTCTCACAGAAACAGTCACTTTCGCTGGAAACTTTGAATGTGTACAGTTAACTTTCACTTTCTATTCGTCAAAAATCACCTCAGTAAATCACACTATCGTCCGTAAAGTAACAATGGCATATGCTTCAAGATTAAAACAGATCTCCTGACTAAAAGTGTCGAACAACAGGCAGAATAGCTGACGTAAAGTAAAATGCGTCAACGTTTATTTCCTGATTTTTCCTTCGATCAACTTCAGACTTCTGATTGGTCTAAACTGCTTTCATTTCGCTTCCCTTATTAACCCATGGTAAGTAGTGAACTGGAAACAACTGGATTGGACTCCGGTGAGTGCTTAGCAGTGAGGAAGTATCTAATTATCTAGCCAGATATGGTAAATGCGATGTTTCTTCATAAACCATGTACATGTTATTACCTGGCAAAAACCTGATATGTACTGCAAGCACATTGTGGTAATGTTTGTTATTATACAGCTCCTCAGAACGCTGAATTTTTAATTGAGCTGGCCATCCCAACATTCGGAGGTCCAATATTTATTTAGGTTTAGGTCCAACGGGTTTTGTGCTTCTTATTCGCATCTTTCATATCATTCTGCAAGTAGTCCGTACACTTATCATAGACGTGATCACACAGAACGCGTCGCGTCCTCATTTGTCCACGGAGCGTGACATTCCGCTACTTTATTGATCGGAACCTATTTGGTGGCTGCTTATTTTCGGGTGTCTGACAAAGGACCCCGTGAAGTTAAGTACGAGTATCGACATGACGAGTACATGACGCAGACTTCACAACAATAGCAAGTTGAATAAGCTTAATATTAGAGGCGTGATATTTTTTGTTTTATCCCTTCTTAAGCTCCTCATTCAGTTTTTTTAATCATTGAAACGTCGATATAAACCGAACATCTGTTCCAGTCCAAAAGCAAAGTTTTTGCTGATTCACCTAGGCTACATAGTGCCGTACAGCCAGCGACTGTGCCTTACTTACCTTTTACACTTGATATTCAAACTAGACCTGCAATCAGATTCAAATACAACTGTTGCTGATATTATCTGTTAACCCTCGACCAATACATAGGCAGATTAATACAAAATAATCATGTTTGTGAGTCAATTCGTTACATTTCGTTTTCACTGTCAAAATACTTGGTTGACTTGAAATACGGTTACCATCAACACCCTTCTCCAGTTTAAATTGAGTTTTTTAGTTATCTTACTGTCTGCCGACATTGAACCCGTGGCAACACCAAAACATTAGAAAAGGTTGCACAGGTTTGAAACTAAGATTATTAAACAGAGGTGTCAATTGAGTTTATACCTGAAACAAAAAAACGGCATGTTAATTAAGAAAAATAGCCATTCCATAGGTAGGGATGAGAATCGAGAACCGGTTCTTTTTTAGAACCGGTTCCTAGTGAACCGATTGTTTGGAATCGTCAGCCAAATTCTTTAACGGTTCTGCTATCGGTCCGTTGTGTCGTTGCGCATGCGCAAACTTTTTTAGTTTCTTCTTCAGACTGCAGCAAACATGGCAGAAGCGTTCTAAAGTTTGGCTCTATTTCACACGACAAAAATGACACCTACGCCACTTGTAACCTGTGTAAAAAGTCCATTTCGTCGAAGGGAGGAAATACAACAAATATGAATAAGCATTTGAACACACAGCATGGAATTCAATTACAGGAATGTCATGTCTTCGATGCATGCAGCAGCTCAGCTAATGTCGGCGCTTCATCTCTTTCTGTCCAAGGTAAACTCTTCCAAAGTGATCACAACCACTCACTGTGTGAAGCAATTTGCCTTTATTGTGTGTAGTCGATCAAGTTATCTTATGTCCCTTCGTTTGAAGCATACATTTTAGCTCCGGCATTGGTCTCCCATTATTGATCACTTCACGTTTGGATTGAAAGTCCAGTTTTGAGATGTTTGATCGTAACGGTGTTAATTATCGGAGGGCGTGTGTTCAGCAATCAGCAAACGTTCGCGTTTTCGTGTCAACCCATTATTAAACTGAGCATATCGTCTTTTAATCCATTATTAAACGTAGCATATAGCTACGCTAGCTTGGCTATAGAATCTTCCATTTTCAGCCCCCTACATTGAGACTGCGGTCAAGCCAGCCGACACTCGCGTGTCTTCGGTCAAATCAGCCGACACAGAAATTCTACTGCACCTATATACTGATATTTATGGTAAACGCATCCGAACCGCCCAGAACGGGAACGGGGATATTTCAAAGTACAATAAAAACAGTTTGTTCAATAATTCCAGAGTGAGACTGATATGGCTGTTTTCAGGACCTCTCTGACTACCCACACACTCAATATTAGACATTTTTACTGTATAAATTATGATATTTTTTAAAGTAAAGTCAAACATGTGCCCAATCAAATCGGTTCATTTCTGGATATTTCAAAGTACTATAAAAATACTTTTCCCAATAATTCCAGAGTGAGACTGATATGGCTGTGTTCAGGACCTCTCTGACTACCCACACAATTAATATTAGACATTTTGACTGTATAGATTAAGAGATTTTTCAAAGTAAAGTGCAACATTTCTACTGTGGAATACATCATTTCTGGATATTTCAAAGTACAATAAAAACTGTTTGCTCAATAATTCCAAAGTGAGACTGATATGGCTGTGTTCAGGACCTCTCTGACTACCAACACAATTAATATTAGACATTTTTACTGTATAGATTAAGAGATTTTTCAAAGTAAAGTCAAACATGTGCCCAATCAAATCGGTTCATTTCTGGATATTTCAAAGTACTATAAAAATACTTTTCCCAATAATTCCAGAGTGAGACTGATATGGCTGTGTTCAGGACCTCTCTGACTACCCACACAATTAATATTAGACATTTTGACTGTATAGATTAAGAGATTTTTCAAAGTAAAGTGCAACATTTCTACTGTGGAATACATCATTTCTGGATATTTCAAAGTACAATAAAAACTGTTTGCTCAATAATTCCAAAGTGAGACTGATATGGCTGTGTTCAGGACCTCTCTGACTACCCACACAATTAATATTAGACATTTTTACTGTATAGATTAAGAGATTTTTCAAAGTAAAGTCCAACATTTCTACTGTGTAATAGATCATTTCTGGATATTTCAAAGTACTATAAAAACTGTTTGCTCAATAATTCCAAAGTGAGACTGATATGGCTGTGTTCAGGACCTCTCTGACTACCCACACAATTAATATTAGACATTTTTACTGTATAGATTAAGAGATTTTTCAAAGTAAAGTCCAACATTTCTACTGTGTAATAGATCATTTCTGGATATTTCAAAGTACTATAAAAATACTTTTCCCAATAATTTTTTTCCTCCATTGTTGGCGTTATGTATGTATTTTGTTATATATTACCTGTACTTACAAGTTTTGCAATAGTGAAATGGTGATAAATAATCAAGCTCGAAGGGAGCAAAGGAGCCACAGTTGGTGCCAATTCAAAAAATATTATAAAAATACAACACTACTAATTGAACAGAGCATAATTCATAGGAAAACAAATGTTATTTGTAGTGTAAAAGGGTACCCCAATCTAACCTAAGCATTATCCCTATAAAAGGATAAGATAATAAACAAAATGCTCAACATAATTAACAAATACAAAGAGAGTCTTTCACGCTGCAATCAATAAATTGAAATCAAGACATCGCTAAGGCAAGATTGATTTTTACATATGGGTGCGGCTGAAAGAGAGGGTAGGACAGTTAGAGATTCCAAGAAAAGGGACTAGTCATAGGAGTGGGAATAGAAGCATATCAGTCTCACTGTGGAATTATTGGGCAAAGTATTTTTATAGTACTTTGAGATATCCAGAAATGATGTATTCCACAGTAGAAATGTTGCACTTTACTTTGAAAAATCTCTTAATCTATACAGTCAAAATGTCTAATATTAATTGTGTGGGTAGTCAGAGAGGTCCTGAACACAGCCATATCAGTCTCACTCTGGAATTATTGGGAAAAGTATTTTTATAGTACTTTGAAATATCCAGAAATGATCTATTACACAGTAGAAATGTTGGACTTTACTTTGAAAAATCTCTTAATCTATACAGTCAAAATGTCTAATATTAATTGTGTGGGTAGTCAGAGAGGTCCTGAACACAGTCATATCAGTCTCACTCTGGAATTATTGAGCAAACAGTTTTTATTGTACTTTGAAATATCCAGAAATGATGTATTCCACAGTAGAAATGTTGCACTTTACTTTGAAAAATCTCTTAATCTATACAGTCAAAATGTCTAATATTAATTGTGTGGGTAGTCAGAGAGGTCCTGAACACAGCCATATCAGTCTCACTCTGGAATTATTGGGAAAAGTATTTTTATAGTACTTTGAAATATCCAGAAATGAACCGATTTGATTGGGCACATGTTTGACTTTACTTTAAAAAATATCATAATTTATACAGTAAAAATGTCTAATATTGAGTGTGTGGGTAGTCAGAGAGGTCCTGAAAACAGCCATATCAGTCTCACTCTGGAATTATTGAACAAACTGTTTTTATTGTACTTTGAAATATCCCCGTTCCCGTTCTGGGCGGTTCGGATGCGTTTACCATAAATATCAGTATATAGGTGCAGTAGAATTTCTGTGTCGGCTGATTTGACCGAAGACACGCGAGTGTCGGCTGGCTTGACCGCAGTACATTACTGCAGAGGTAGTGTTTGCCTCCCCTCTTAATGTGGCTTTATGTCAGCTCAGCAAATTCAGCGATTTTGTTAGTGCCATTTGTTTCATTGTGTAAACCAGCTTTCACTATATAGATAATCTCCATTTCCATCCAATTTAGCTGATGACGTTCAGAGTCAGACCGGTTCAGAGGCTGGTAGTCTGTCTGGGTCACAGGCTACAGCTAGCACGTCATGTACACCTCTAGCCCATCCTTTCTTCGAGGCAGGGGGAAATAAAAATTACCGAGGAGAGGATCAACGAATGTCACCGAGCAGTGACTAAGTTTGTGGTGAAAGGTTTTCACCCTTTTACTACGGTAGATGCCCCAGATTTTCGTTAGGTTAATTTCTAGGAACATGTTTAAATTAAACAGAATACATTTTATTTAAGTTATGTAAGTTTTATTTTAAGTTCAAGAGGAATATGTATAAATGTTTTTGGTTATTTAATTTTTTTTTATGTGTATATACATACTGTATATAGTGTGTGCAGCATTATAGAAAATTATATAAAAGAAAATGAATGTAAATAAACTCGTTTGTGCTCTTTTTTTCACCCCTTGCCCAATAAGAATCGATAAAAGAATCGATAAGGAATCGAATCGATAAGCAGGAATCGATAAGGCATCGGAATCGTTAAAATCTTATCAATTCTCATCCCTATCCATAGGCAACATTTTACTATTACAATGTACATCTTTATTGTTACTATATTTGACAGTGTGTTCAGTGGCGATTCTAGAAAATTTTACATGGGGTGGCAAGTTGAAATTCAAGGGTGGCATATCACACACACATGCCTGGTGTCTATATGTATGTATATACAACTTTATTACAGGCTCAAGGCCCACATGGAAGATGCACAATACATATAATCAATACATTACATATAAATACATATAAATATACAATGAAAGAAGGGCTAAAAAAGGCACTCATGCCAGTGTTCCCAGATCTTAGATGTGTACTTGACGGAGCTGCGGCCAGGGTCTGTCATCAGATCAATTAATCAGTCCAGCCGACTCATAAACTTAAAAGTAAGGTTCCTCAGCAAGGCCAAAAAGGTGGTTAGACCCATATTACAGAACAGCTGACTGGCTCTAGTACTCCTGGGTTTCTTCAGGAGTATCCTAAGACAGTCATTATAGGCTACTTTCAATTTACGCAAGCTCTCCTTCTTGTAATTCACCCAGAGTGGAGCTGTATAGAGGGGTGCAGTAGGCTCTAAACAAATACATTTTAACATCATATGTGCAGTGGTGGAATTTTCTAACCAACATGTTAGCTTGGACATAGAGCGATCTCCTCTGTCTGAACATGTCGGCATCATCCTCCAACGTGTCTGTGATCATGTGCCCAAAGTATTTGGTACTATTGGACACCCCCAGAGCTTGCCCAGGAAGATGAAAGAATATCAAAGATATAACATTTTTTTTTTTTACAAATCCAGATAGTGAAAACAGACAAACTTCTAAATGGCCAATTTAATTTATAATGGCTTGTTCTGTATGTATTAGGTTATCACATACAAAATAATTTCTGCCAAAGCTAGACTAACTAGCTAGCGAAAGATAGGGTGGACAAAAGAACGCACACTTTTTACTGTTACTGAGTTTACTGTAGGCTACATGACGGAGTACCTTAAAAACAGCCAGGAAAAGGCTTTTTGTGAGAAAATGGTTAGTGGTATCTAAAATCCGATTTCGTAATAGCTTAACAGTTAGGTTACATACGTAATGAAAATAAAAACTGAGAAAAAACCGCTATAACATTTTCTGTCAGTCCACCTTACTGTACTAAAGACATTGGTTAGCTAAGCTAACAGTGGTAACTTTGAGGCTATCTAGCACAAGCAAGCTGTATAGCAAGCTAGCTGCTGTATGCTTCCGACTTTTGCAAGCTAGCAATTAAATAAACGATTGAAATTACAACGGAACTGTCTATCACATATGACCACCCATCACATTTTCTTGATTCACGATTCACTTCTTTCATCACTGCAAGTCTACAGTAGGCTTGTCTCCAGTTTGTTTTTGGCTTCTGAAATGCTTTCAAACTGTTTCTTTCTTCACTGGAATGGAGCGGGAGATGGGCAACCACGGTGAAAAGAGAGCAAAGCGGACTCATGGACTCCACCATTTTACAGGGGAGGGGGAACTTAAAGATTTTAGAACAAGTTACCAAAGAGATCAACAGCTTAAGTAGCAAAAATATAATACCATTCAATAAATGTATAGTATATTATAGGAGACATTTCTGACAACCTTGGTGGCAAGTGGGGTGGCAAGCATTTTTTTTAAGGTGGCAGCTGCCACCCCTTGCCACCCCGGTGGTTTCGCCACTGCTCCGGTGAGTGCTTAGCAGTGAGGAAGTATCTAATTATATAGCCAGATATGGTAAATGCGATGTTTCTTCATAAAGAGATCAATGCGATGTTTCTTCATAAACTATGTACATTTTATTATCTGTCAAAACCTGATATGTACTGCAAGCATATTGTGGTAATGTTTGTTATTATACAGCTCCTCAGAACGCTGATTTTTCCATTGAGCTGGCCATCCCAACATTCGGAGGTCCAATATTTATTTAGGTTTAGGTCCAACGGGTTTTGTGCTTCTTATTCGCATCTTTCATATCATTCTGCAAGTAGTCCGTACACTTATCATAGACGTCATCACACAGAACGCGTCGTGTCCTCATTTGTTCACGGAGCGTGACATTCCGCTACTTTATTGATCGGAACCTATTTGGTGGCTGCTTATTTTCGAGTGTCTGACAAAGGACCCCGTGAAGTTAAGTACGAGTATCGATTAATACATGACGAGTACATGACGCAGACTTCACAACAATAGCAAGTTGAATAAGCTTAATATTAGATGCGTGATATTTTTTGTTTCATCCCTTCTTAAGCTCCTCATTCAGTTTTTTTAATCATCGAAACATCGATATAAACCGAACATCTGTTCCAGTCCAAAAGCAAAGTTTTTGCTGATTCACCGTGGCCATACAGCCAGCGACTCTGCGTGACTTACCATTTACACTTTTAAATGTTAAAACCAGACCTGCAATAAGATGTAAATACAACTGTTGCTGATATTATCTGTCAAACCTCGACAAAAAAAAGGCAGATGAAAGCACGTGTTTAATAAATCTTTGTCATGAAAATGAGCTGGAAGAAATGGCTGGTTATAATATGACTAGGTGTAACAAAGGTTTACAAAGTAATCTTTAAGATTCTTTAAATAGTGTATAAATAGTAACTAATAAATAGTTGTCTAATAATAAACATTAAACATTGATTAGTCCTTTATTTCAACCTTTATTGGAAATTAATGATAGGTGAAACAGAATAGATGCAATGCAAATATTCACTAAAATTAGAAATTCAGCATAACTTTTTATGTAGAGAATGACTGAAAAGTAATGTTGGAGCGCCCTCTACAGGACATAGTGTGTGCTCAAGAGAACGCGAAACTTAAATTTTGTGTGGAGAAGACGAGAGCAAAAGACTGAGGGAAGACGCATTGAAAATCGCGGTAGAAAACCTTTTGAAATAGCGTCTTTACTGACTGAATTAGTTTGACTAAATTGAATCATTCGATAGATGTAAAGTACCACACCTTCAGGGTTGGTGAAACAAGTGTGAACCAGAAAGTTACAATTCACACACTCTCATACACACATACACATACACACTCACACTCACACACACACACTCACACACACACACACACACTCTCACACACACACACACACACACACACTCACACACACACAATCACTCACGGACACTCACGCCTCACTCGTGCTCACTCACACACTCACAGACACTCATGCCTCACACACACACACACACACACCTCACTCATGCTCACTCACACACACACACACACACACACACACACACACACACACACACACACACACACACACACAACACACTCACACACCCCCACATGCACACACACACTCACTCACACACACATCAACACACTAACTCACTCACACACACACACACACACACTTACACACACATCAACACACACACACACACACACACACATACATACACATACACACTCACACACATTCACAGACACAGACACAGACACAGACACAGACACAGACACAGACACAGACACAGACACACACACACTCTCACTCTCACTCTCACTCTCACACACACACACACACTCACAGGATGAGTCCACAGATCATCAGATTGGTTTGGTTTAGTGGATGTAATGATGAAGCCAGTGTTGAGTAAAGACCATATTTGCTGTAACGAGCCGATAAACACTATTCAGTCACCTTCTTTTACACACCTCACTCGTGCTTACTCACATACACACACACACACACACCCACACACACACACACTCACGCCTCACTCGTGCTCACTCACACACACACACACACACACACGCACTCACAGACACTCACGCCTCACACACACACACACACCTCACTCGTACTCACTCACACACTCACAGACACTCATGCCTCACACACACACACACACACCTCACTCGTGCTCACTCACTCACACTCACTCACACTCACTCACGCCTCACTCGTGCTCACTCACACACTCACAGACACTCATGCCTCACACACACACACACCTCACTCGTGCTCACTCACACACACACACACCCTGCTACTGACAGTTGATATTGCAACAATGTGTCTAATAAGGAACACTAAGGCAAGAGACTGGCCTCCTTTTCATTCTTCATGTTGATGCACGATCAGGCTCATTTTACAGCCTCATCTACTGTTTCTGGCCTTTTGCATTAAATCCAGAATAGCACAAATGTTTCTTCTAACAGCACAAACCAGCACAAACCTAGCACAGATGATTGAGACCATTTTGGTGAGTTTTGGATGTGGACCAAACTGGTGAGGTCACGCGTGTGAAAAATAAAACGGTAATAACTTTAAAACCCTAATAGCACAAATATTTCTTCTAACAGTACAAACTTAGCACAAACGATTGAAACTATTTTGGTGAGTTTTGGACGTGGACGGGGGCTGAGTGACGTCACAGGCCAGAAAATGTTATTTTGAATTAGTCGAAACCCTTAATAGCACAAACGATCATTTCTACGGCACAAACCAGCACAAACGAACAGCTGTGCTATTATGATATGTTTAATGACACGGGGGGTCAGCTTCACTCAGGTACAGAACCTCCCATATAGGCCTTCAAACCCACATTATCTTAAGGTACAGAACCTCCCACATAGGCCTTCAAACCCACATTATCTCAAGGTACAGAACCTCCCACATAGGCCTTCAAACCCACATTATCTCAAGGTACAGAACCTCCCACATTCAAACCCACATTATCTCAAGGTACAGAACCTCCCACATAGGCCTTCAAACCCACGTTATCTCAAGGTACAGAACCTCCCACATTAAAACCCACGTTATCTCAAGGTACAGAACCTCCCATATAGGCCTTCAAACCCACGTTATCTCAAGGTACAGAACCTCCCACATAGGCATTCAAACCCACGTTATCTCAAGGTACAGAACCTCCCACATAAGCCACATTATCAAACCCACGTTATCTCAAGGTACAGAACCTCCCACATAAGCCACATTATCAAACCCACGTTATCTCAAGGTACAGAACCTCCCACATAAGCCACATTATCAAACCCACGTTATCTCAAGGTCTCATACGTCTGATGAGCTTCACTTGTCCAACAAATGGTCCCTTGTAACTTCAGTTTTAAATCCCAAATTAAAACGTCAGGTTTTGATCAATAATCTCTCTCTAATGAAAATGCCCTTATCAACGCAACAAAACACAGCTATTTCATCTATCACAGTCTCACACCCTGCAATCATGAAATATGAAAAACATGCTATTTGATTCTACAGGACAACCAAGCACTAGCCAAATTATTATCAAACCTTTGAGCACCAAACATCCCTTAAGTTTCCCAACTTTTACTCGTAGCTCAACACTCTCGGTCAGCTTGAATTGCAAGTTTAAATTATTTTGACAGCATTTTAAAACGCCACGCACTGATCAATAATTACCCTTACAACGCCAAACCCATATAGCTCCTTAGTTATAACTTTTCCAGTAATGCAATTATTGCTTTGGTTCTTTACCACATCAATCAGAACCGAAACTCTCTTATGATTCAGTAGCGTGCACTGGGATCCAGCCTTAGGCTGACAGACTTTAGTTAGCACCTGTTTTAGTTTGGCTTTACACAAAGAGAGAAAAGAAAACCTGTCACATTTCTATGGTAGATTTGAAGATCGGATGAAAGAAAATCAGTCATTTCAATTGAAAAGTAATTTCAAATAATAATATCTTTATTAATTTCAATATATGGTATCAGCATTGAGCGAAACCTTGAACCTCAAGCAATGCACAGCATTGACAATAGAAAATGTAAAATAATGATTGAATGGCGGTAATAATGTACATGTTTATGTCCAAGTTAGCATGTGTGTTTTGTGTATGATTAAATGACCTCTGAACTTCAGGTTGCCCAGCTGCTCCCAGATTCACAGGTGTCTCCCTTTACTGAGCCGTGGTAAACACAGAACTGGAATCAACTGGACTGGAGTGATGAGTGATGACCTAATCAGTGCAGCATCAGAGTGTGTGAGTCTGTCTCTGGTTCCTCACATGTGGACAATCAGGTTCTTGTTCATGAAGAATAAAATAAAATCACCTGCTGCACAGCATGTGATTAATAACAACAGTTATGGTGGTGATTCATGAACCATTCAAAGGTTATTACCAACTCATGATATTCACAGAAGGATCCTAATTACAGTCATCTTTATATTTCTAAATATGTGGACAGAAGGAAGTTTTAACATTTGGTTCCTTATCGCAGTTCACTGCGATATAACAGTATGGTACTTGACGTCAGTCATGGGTACAAATCGAAGCATTTATCTATTCACGCCTGAAAGGCCGCGAGATCTGTCAGCGCGCGCTCCTGGGCCCGCCTCCCAGGAGTGCTATAATATTATTACGCGCCCTCAGATCTGCCTCTTTTGAAACTTCGCAAGACGGAGTGAACATCTCCGAGCATATCTCAAACGCTCTACCACAGTCAAAAGAGTTTTGTGTGCTTTTCGCTCTCTACGGGTTGGTGAGTTATCTGGGTTCCTTAACCCTTACTAGCTCAGGGCGCTACAAAATTTCTTTGGTTCAACATCATTTTGAAAGTAGTGGCTGCTATCCTGGCTGCCTGGCTGGCTAAGTTTCTGACTAGCCTGCTAGCTTGCTAACAACGTGTTCGTTGCAGATAGTGTGCTTGTGTTTTTAACATTCTTCTCTACTTTCAGATTTAAAAAAAGATGGCCTACCCCGACTGCGGTCACGTCCGTCCCAAGGGCGACCGCCACCGTCGGTGCGTGACCTGCCTAGGCAGGGACCACGCAGAGGGCGCGCTTTCGGGCAAAGCCCCTGTCTGTTCCATCTGTGCTAGCCTCCCGCTAGCTAAGGCTACCCAGGCGCCTTGCGTTCTGGAAGCGCAAGGACGCCGAGGAGACTGCACTGGTTCCATCCGGGGCTAACGCCCCCGTAGGAATGAGTGCGTCTTCAGCCTTGGACTTGGTGAGCGTGAGCAGTCGCCTTGCAGCGGCAGCTCCGCCCCCGGGTCTCTCCCCGTCTCCGCCGCCTGTCAGCCCTGGGGCTGCGGGCAGCGAGGCTGAGGAGCTTCAACCAAGCGGTGTCCAGCCTGAACTCGAGCTGGACATCAGCCTGGATGATGATAGTCTGCTAGACTTCTCCGATGAGCACAGCTCAATCGCTGAAGCAATGCAGACGAGCCATGACGTTAGGATGCGGGTGGAGACACCTCCTACCTCGTCTCGGCTCCTGGGCCAGCAACTCCACGAGGTTGCGCTGAGAGCAGCCAGCTGCCTCGGGCTCCCTCTCCCTCCCCCTCCCAGCGTGCTGTCCTCGCTGCTGGACGGGGAGTTTTATGCTGGCTCCGCCGCGTCAGTTCCCAGCTGCATCCCCTTTTTCGAGGAGGTGCACGAGGAACTGCAGGCGACATGGGCGATACCCTACTCGGGCCGAGCCCCGGTGCCGGGGTTCGCGCCCTACATGCAGCTCCACATGGCTAAGGAGAGGGGCTACCTCTCCTTTCCTCAGGTGGAGGATGCAGTAGCGGGCTACCTCTCGCCCGCCTCCCCCACGATGCGTCTCGGCCAGAAGCCTCTCCTGCCCACGCGGGTGGGCAGACACCAGGCTCAGCTGGCAGAGAAGTCCTACTTGGCTGCAGGGCAGGCTGCCTGCACGACCAATACGGCTGCATTGCTACAGCGCTACCAGGCAAAGCTCCTGACTGAGCTTGCCTTGTCGCTGGGGGAAGATCACCCGTAAGTGGCAGAACTCCGTCACGCGACGGATCTGTCGCTCAGACTAACTCGGTGCACGTCACAGGCACTGGGGAGGGTGATGGGTGCCGCGGTGGCTACCCAGAGGTCTCTGTGGCTATCACTGGCTAAGCTGTCAGACAGAGAAAAAGCACCACTCCTCGACGCCCCGGTCTCTGTCCAGGGCGCCTTCGGGGGAGGCAGTGGTCACAATGGCTGCCAAGTTCGAAGAACAGCAGAAGAGCAGAGAGGTATTCCAGGCTTGGATGCCTCACTCTAGTGGCACGGGTGAGACGTCCTCCTCAGGACACACCACACCCGCACCGGGCCAGAAGAGAAGCGGGTTCCGCTCGCCAGCGCCTCCAGCAAAGGTGTCCACCGGGCGAGGCTGGCAGAGACACCCCTTCCGCCCTCCAGCGCAGCCCTGCAGCACAGCGACCAGCTGCGCGCCCTGCCCAGGGCGCAGCCCAGGCTCCACGGCAGCACTCCGCTCGCCGCGGGCGAGGCAGAGGGAGACCTCAGGCTTCCTGATCGTGACAGTCAGCAACTCGTCACACAGGGGGGAGCGGTGGAGTCCACACCGCCTCCACAGAAATCAGCCCGTCGCTCACATGTGGAAATCATGTCCAGCACGGTAAGCAGGTTTTCACAAGCACCACAATCATATGTCCTAACTCCTGTCCCAGATGGCGCAGTGCCCTGGCATGCTTGTGCAACTCCCCCCGCGATGCACACAGTGCAATCGCACCCCCACATTTTTTTCAAAAACATGAGGGGGCAGCCCCAGATCTCGTCTCCCTCCCTAGGCGGAGTGGGTGCAGATCTAGGCTTAGACTCATTGACCATGAGCGGGTTAGTCCCCGCTAATTCAACTCAAAGCACAACCTCCCTGGTTGTGTGGAGAGTTGGCGCGCATGCGCAGTGTCACCATGGGTGCTAAAGACGATCACAAGGGGTTACGTGCTGCAATTCGCCCGTTCCCCTCCGCCATTCAGCGGAGTGATACAGTCTGTGGTGCAGCGAGAACAGTCTCACTTCCTACGGGAAGAGATAATCTCCCTGCTCAGAAAGGAGGCAATAAGCAGAGTCCCTCCCGAGGAGGAAAATGCAGGCTTCTACAGCCGTTACTTCCTCGTACCCAAGAGACGGGAATTATCGGCCAATATTAGATCTACGTGTGTTAAACAAAGCACTCATGCCGCTACGGTTCAGAATGTTGACCCCACGCAGGCTTGTGCAGTTTATAAGGCCAAACGATTGGTTTATCACGATAGACTTAAAAGACGCTTATTTCCACATTCCGATCCACCACAGACATCGGAGATATCTGAGGTTTGCGTTCGGAGGAATAGCGTACCAATTCAACGCACTCCCATTCGGCCTGTCCCTAGCGCCGAGGGTATTTACAAAGTGCGTAGAGGCAGCCATCGCCCCATTACGTCTACGCGGCTTACGCGTTTACAATTATTTGGACGACTGGTTAATTGCTTCTCATTCAAAGGCTGCAGCAGTGCAGGACGGCCATCTAGTGGTGGCGCACCTGTATCAACTGGGCTTTGTAATAAACAGAGAAAAAAGCGTTCTCTGCCCCAGGCAAGTTACGCATTTTCTGGGTACGATTTTACACTCCACCTCCATGGAGGTCAGGCTGTCTCAAGAACGGATAAATGCCATCAAAACACGCGTGCGCCAGTTCCGACGGGGACAGTCAGTCTCGTCGCTGTGCTGCCAACGCCTGTTAGGAATGATGGCGTCGGCCGCTATAGCTCTCCCGTTGGGGATGTTGCGTATGCGGCCATTCCAAATATGGTACCTGTCTATGAAGCTCAACGCAGTCACAGACAGGCATCGCAGAGTAGTGGTGTCCTCCAGATGCAGGAAAGCCCTGGCGATCTGGAAAACCCCCTGGTTTTTCGCCGCGTCGGGCACTATGGGCATAGTGTTGCGTCGCGTGGTGGTGACCACAGACGCTTCCACCAAAGGCTGGGGAGCTGTCTGCGAAGGGAGAGGCGTGAACGGTCTCTGGTCTGTGACAGAGGCCGCGTCTCACATAAATGTGTTAGAGCTGCTAACAGTAGTCCTAGCTCTACAACACTTTCTGCCCAGGCTGAGTGGTCAGCATGTACTAGTGAGGACGGACAACACTGCGACCTTGGCGTATATAAATCGCCAGGGCGGAGTGTGCTCCCCGTCACTACACCATTGGGCGACTCGCCTGCTCCTGTGGGCAGCGAGGCACGTCCTGTCCCTCAGGGCAGTTCATATACCAGGTCACCTCAACTACGGTGCGGACCTGTTATCGAGGGGCGATCCTCGAGCAGCAGACTGGTGCCTTCACCCACAAGTGATAGGTCAGATCTGGGTGCGTTTTTTCAAGGCGCAGGTGGACCTGTTCGCGAACAGGCAGAACACCTGCTGCCCGCTCTGGTTTTCGCTAGGGGGCGACGATCCCCCACTAGGCATAGACGCGCTGGGCCACCAGTGGCCAGCTCTACCCCTATATGCTTTTCCCCCGATCCCACTCCTCCAGCAGGTGCTGTGCAGAATTGCGGACGAGGGCAGGGAATTGATGTTGTCGTCACGTCACGCTTTATGGCGGGGGTGAGACGGCTCAGGGTGCCAGAGAGACACCTCATACCCTCTTGGGATCTGCTAGTGGTGTTACGTGCTCTCACAGGGCCTCCGTTCGAGCCCCTGGAGACAGTGGACATAAAGTTTGTCTCTTTAAAGACCGCGCTGCTGCTGGCGTTAACTTCAGCAAAACGCGTTGGTGACATGCAAGCCCTGTCAGTCAGTCCATCGTGCCTTCAGTTTTCGATCGCTGGTGACAGAGTGGTTATGCGACCTAATGCTGCTTACACACCTAAAGTGGTGGTAACCCCATTCCGCAATCAGGTGATTGAATTAGCAGTTTTTCTCGCCTCCTCCTTTTGCGTCGGGAGAGGAGGAACGTTTGAATAAGCTCTGTCCAGTGCGCGCTCTCCGCTGTTACGCAGAGCGCACTAGAGCGTTCAGACAGTCAGATCAGCTATTCGTGTGCTTTGGTGCACGCGCAAAAGGCAGACCTCTTTCAAAACCGAGCCTCTCCCGTTGTGATAGTAGAGGCTATCGTGTTGTCTTATAAGAGCTTGTCTTTAGATCCCCCGGAGAAGTTGCATGCGCACTCTACGCGGGGGGTCTCGTCTTCCTGGGCCTTACTAAAGGGCGTCTCAGTGGAAGATATTTGCAAAGCTGCAAAGCTGGAGTTCTCGCCACACTTTCATTAGATTCTATATGTTAGATGTGGCTGAACCTAGTTTTCTTCATAGCGTTCTGCGGGGCAAGCGATCTCTGAATCCCCTGGCCTGAGAACGATGTATATGATAAGTGTGTTCATTGGTGTCTACATGTTATGTTGCACATGAAACATTTCAGGGTGGTTTCCTACAGGCGCAGGATCACGATCCTCGCCGCCTATGATAAAGGTTGCCCTGTTAATATGTTCACCGCCAGCGGCCGTATGAACCTCTATGAGGGCAAAGGCTTCAATAAAGCTGGTGTGTGTAATTGGCTGCCACTGTATTATCACACGGGAATGTATAGGGTCCCATACTGTTATATCGCAGTGAACTGCGATAAGGAACGTCTCGGTTACTTACGTAACCTCGGTTCCTTAAGCAGGAACCAATTATAACAAAGTTGGCGTGTACAGTGTTACCTTGGATTGATTGTCTTGCTCAGTTTCTTTCCGAGGCAGATCTGAGGGCGCGTAATAATATTATACCTCCTGGGAGGCGGGCCCAGGAGCGCGCGCTGACAGATCTCGCGGCCTTTCAGGCGTGAATAGATAAATGCTTCGATTTGTACCCATGACTGACGTCATGTACCATACTGTTATATCTGGTTCCTGCTTAAGGAACTGAGGTTACGTAAGTAAGCGAGACGTTTTCAATGTTGGTTGTACTTAAAAACCTCAAATGAATCTAGATAAATATATTTCCACCATGTAAGAAAAGAAACAGTTGTTTTTCAGTGGTTACACTTGAAAATTAAATTGAATTTGCGGTATTTCATGTGTTGTACTGCATCTCAGACTTAACCATATGTGCAACAATATATAACGTTCATGACTGAAATGTGCAGACATGTAGCTGACATGTTGAGAAAACGTTAAAAAGTAACTGATGGAGTAACGGTGATCAAAACCAATCAACATAAACTGGGGATACTACTGAAGAGGGAAGATGACAAAGTAATGCAGAATATGTCACAAATGATTATCATACAATATCACACAAACAATTGAGGCCTACTCAAGTTTAACCTCATAATCACCAGCAGCAAATACCACCTACTGCTAGTGTTGGGAGGGGAGTGTGTTACTTCTACTTAACAGCCACATGTTCCATATGAAACTACCACAGAGGATACATATTTTATTTTATAAAGACATAGATTTAGATATAGACCAATGAATTGTGTTCATGTATTGGTTATTTTACTCAACACTTTAGATTTTGGAGTTAGTCTCAACATAGTCTGCGTTGTTCAATGGTCACCGAGGGCTTCAGGGGTAAAATACTCAGTGGTGACCTGAGGCTGTAGAAGAAGGGAAGGACTTTCTCAGTGAATGTGTGTTTGAAAGTGTGTAAGTGTGTATTTTGTAGAGGATCAGAGAATGACAGCTGTCCTTTATCCAAATCCAGATGCACTCTGAGTGTGTGGAGATTCTGTTCCAATTTATGCCCAGGTCCACTAAAATGTAATCCAAATCCATACCCCACACGCCACACTCTCTCCCATGAGAAGGTGTCCCTCTTCCCCTGGTTGGACTCTGTGGTCACACCCACACACCAGTATGCCCTGTGTCCAACTTCAACATCCCAGTAGTGTGACCCTGAGTTGAAGCCCTCAGAGCCCAGGACACTGCCATAGGCATTTAAATCAAATCTTTCTGGATTATTAGGGAGTGTCTGTGTAGGATTTGCCTCTTTAAAGCTGCTCAGATCCTCAGAAATGATGAGCGATGGGTGTGCAGTGTTTGGGTCCAACACTACAGGAGCTGAAAAGAGAGATGAGGAGAGGGTGAACAAATGGACTCAGGTTACATTTACATTTAGTCATTTAGCAGACGCTTTTGTCCAAAGCGACGTACAAGGGAGAGAATATTCAAGCTACGAGCAATAAAACCTGGTGTAACAATAAATAAATACTACTTTACATAAGAAATATAACAAAATGAAATAAAAAAGAAAGAAAAAGAAGTGCAGAAATGTAACTGCTGTAATTGCAAGTTACGCACTAGTCGAAGTGCCAGTTAGGACAGGAAGTGCTCTCTGAAGAGTTGGGTCTTCAAAAGCTTCTTAAAGGTAGAGAGGGACGCCCCTGCTCTGGTAGTGCTGGGTAGTTCATTCCACCAACGTGGAACTACAAATGAGAATAGTCTGGACTGCCGTGCTTGCACAGACGGCAGTGCCAAACGACGCTCACTAGAAGAGCGCAGCATCCTGGGTGTAACATTCGCCCTTACAAGAGCATTTAGGTAGGTGGGAGCAGAACCATCGAGCACTCTGTAGGCAAGCATAAGTGACTTGAACTTAATGCGAGCAGCTACAGGCAGCCAATGGAGGTCAATGAGTAGCGGGGTGACGTGTGCCCTCTTCGGTTGGTTGAACACCAGACGCGCCGCCGTGTGTGTGTGTGTGCGTGTGTATGTGTATGCGTGTGTATGTGAGTGTTTGTCTGTGTGTATGTGTGAGAGTGTGTGTGTGTGTGTGTGTGTGTGTATGTGTGTGAGTGTGTGTGTGTGTGTGTGTGTGTGTCGTAGGTGACATAGAACTCACTGAACTGAACTATGTCCTTCATCTTCTCCCATACTCTGAACCTCAGGTTGCCCAGGTGCTTTGCCACATCAGTCAGAGCTCCTGAAACTCTCTGTGGTTTTTGCAGTGTGCGCGTAGAACTAGGAAAACAGACTGGAGTTAGCACTAGTTGTAGTGTGGGTTCAAACTAAAAAAAGGACATTAAAATCTCTCACCTTTCTATGGTAGCCTTGAAGTTCTGGAAAACAGCATACAGCACAGATTTCAGTTCAGTTCATTTCAATATACTGTGTCTGTTTTGAGGGCTTACTTCTTGTTCACACAATGGACAGTAATGATACATTATATAACAAAGATCAAAAGAAATAGATAACAATAATTGAAAATATGTATTAAATATCATAAACATCTCACCATTGTTTTTCCAACTGAACTGAAACCACATGTCCATACCTGTAAGAAGATGATGTCTTCAGCAACCATCTGCTTCTCAATGGCTGTTATTGTATCTGAAAGAGTGGACATCTCCTTGCTCATCTCTTCAATCTTCTCTTTCATAATCAAACTCTTCTGCTCCTCTTCCTCCTTCAGTGCTCTTATTCTGGCCTCCTCTTCATCTTTCAGAAACTGATGAAGCTTCTCAAACTCCTCCTTGATCTGCTTCTCTGACTGATGGGCCTGAACCTTGAATTACACACATCAAAGGGACTACAGTCATAAAAAACGTTACTTCCTCAAAATATGTCATTTGTCCAATATTAATATTGTCAAAGTAATCATGTGTATTACTGTTGACAATGTGAACAGTTTATCTAAGGGCAGAACTATCATGTGGTGAAATCATTGTTTTAATTTCCTTAATGATAATAATATAAATATCAGTTTGTGTACTTGTAATATCTGTATCAAATTGTTCGGTTGAGATGCTTGATGTAACTTCAATTGTAGTTGTAATGAAACTAAATAGCTGCACAATACAAGTTGTTTACGTATCATATCATACAGGTAATATTACACAATGTCAGAATCAGTGTCATGAAGTCAATGGTCTCTTTCTGAAACAGGTTGTTCTGGTAAATCTCACCTTAATGTGACTGGCTGTTTGGTCACATGTTTCTTTAACTCGTTCAAATTCTTTCAGTTTCTCTTGCAAGGGCTTCAGTACAGCATTGAGTTGTTCCTATAATGAACAAATACATTACACACTATGATTATCTATACTCATTTTCTGTTGTTGTGGATACTCATTCAGTAACAGTACAGATACAGAAGGCAAAGTATACCCATTGCATAGTCAAAAATAACATTTCCACCAACAAGCAAAAAATAGAAACTCACTTTATAATCCAGTGCAGCTTCATCTATGGGAAGGAACTGGTGTCCTGAGTGTTTCCTGGAAGCCTGACACACCACACATACGGGCTGTTTATCCTCCAGACAGAACAGCTTGAGTCTCTCACCGTGCAGACTGCAGAGCACTTCAGACCCTCCTGAAGCCCTCTGACTCTTCTCCTTCAGGAAAGACTCACATAAGTTCCTCAAAGACAAATTCAGTGGCGGATTGTCCAATGAAGATTTTCTTCTACAAACTGGACACTCTTTAGATTTCTTCTCCCTCCAGAACTTCTGAAGGCAGTCTTTGCAGAAGCTGTGACTGCACAAAAGAAGGACAGGATCCTTGAAAATATCAAAGCAAACAGGACAGGTGAAATCGTCTTCAGGTAGAGAGCGTTTAGATGCCATCCTACTCTCACAGAAACACTCACTTCGCTGAAAACTTAACTTTGTCAGAAATCACCTCAGTAAATCCTGCCTTATTATCTGTAAGGTACCAATGGCATTTGCTTCTAAATCAAAATAGATCTCCTGACTAAAAGTGTCGAGCTGAAGAGGCAGAATAGCTGACATGAAGTGAAATGCTTCGTGGGTCAATGTTCATTTCCTTATCTTTCCTTCGATCAGCTTCAGAGACTTCTGATTGGTCAGAGCTGCTTTTATTTCTCTCCCCTTATATACCCACGGTGACTGGACTGGACTGGACTCTGGTGAATGATTAGCAGCATGGAAGTATCTAATGTTCTAGTCAAACATGGCCAATGCGATGTTTCTTCACAAAGATGGAAGAATCAGTTGTTATGCTGGAGTTAGAAACATAAAGACAGTGTTCTTTTTCATAAACCCTTTACATGCTATATTATCGGTCAAAACCTGATGTTGACTACAAGCACATTGTGCTTTGGTTCTTTGGTTCTTTGGTTCTTTGCCACATCAATCAGAGCTCTCTCTTTAGTCAGCACCTGGTTTAGTTTGGTTTTAAACAAAGAGAGAAAAGAAAATCTGTCACCTTTCTATTGTACATTTGAAGTTCTGATGAAAAAAGAAAAAGTAATTTCAATTGAAAAGTAATTTCTAATCATACAGCAGTGCTATTTTGATATTTTGAATGACACGGGGGGTCAGCTTGACTCAGGTACAGAACCTCCCATATAGGCCTTCAAACCCACGTTATCTCAAGGTACAGAACCTCCCACATAGGCCTTCAAACCCACGTTATCTCGAGGTACAGAACCTCCCATATAGGCCTTCAAACCCACATTATCTCAAGGCACAGAACCTCCCACATTCAAACCCACGTTATCTTGAGGTCTCGTACTTCTGATGAGCTTCACTGTTCCAACAAATGGTCGCTTCAGTTTTAAATCTCAAATTAAAACGACAGATTTTGATCAATAATCTCTCTCTAATGAAAATGCACTTATCAACGCAACAAAAAACAGCTGTTTCATCTATCACAGTCTCACACCCTGCAATAATGAAATATGAAAAACATGCGATTTGATTCTACAGGACAACCAAGCACAAGCCAGATTATTATCAAACCTTCAAGCACCAAACATCCCTTAACTTTCCCAACTTTTACACGTAGCTCAACACTCTCGGCCAGCTTGAATTAAAAGTTAAAATTCTTTTGACAGCAATTTAAAACGCCACACTCTGATCAAGAATTACCACGCAAAACCAGCTATAACTTGTCCAGTAATGCAATTATTGCTTTGGTTCTTTACCACATCAATCAGAACCGAAACTCTCTTTGGATTCTGTAGCGTGCACTGGGATCCAGCCTTAGGCTGACAGACTTTAGTTAGCACGTGTTTTAGTTTGGCTTTACACAAAGAGAGATAAGAAAACCGGTCACCTTTCTATGGTAGATTTGAAGATCTGATGAAAGAAAATCAGTCATTTAAATTGAAAAGTCATTTCAAATCATAATATTTTTATTAATTTCAATATATGGTATCTAC
>NW_024879588.1:87500-122500 GCF_900700415.2 Clupea harengus
ACATTCAGAGGTGCATAATTCCTAAACCAAACACACTATTTACATGAGGATATAATGTGGAACACCTCTCTATAATCAGTATGGATTTAATACATTCAGTCATTGTATTCTAAAATAATAATGTAGGAGCTCTCTTTATGCACAACTCACCGTGACTCTATATCCCCGAACTCTGAGGAGAGCCACTCTGTACAACATGCATAACCCCTAGAGGCCACTATTTCCCCAACAACATGACTTATGCACATGCTCAGTGTGATTAAATAGCACAAAAAGGATGCAAGTGGAAGAAACCAAATCTTCACTGTTACATTCTCCCCCTCTTAATTCCACTTGCACAGAAAAACAAACCATCCACACCCCTGCGTAGGACAATCCCTAATAACATTCAAAGCTTGTAACAAAAAAACATGAAAAACATGCCCAGGTACCAACAGTATGCCTAAAACATTCCATAACACCACCTCTTCAGGCCATTATTTACAATACATTTACAATACATTCATGAATTGAAATAGGTATCCCCTTGTATACCTCTGTCAACCAAAAGGCTGTTCATTTAAGAACTCACTTAGAGTCGCGCTATTCACAAACTCTACAATGAAGACCTATAAAGTGCCATTTACACTTCACACATCCAATTCACTGACATGCACACTAGGGGTGGGAATCTCTTGGCACCTCACGATTCGATTCGATTCCGATTCAGAGGTCAACGATTCGATTCTAAACCGATTCTCGATTCTAAACCGATTCTCGATTCTAAACCGATTATCGATTATCAATTCTAAACCGATAAAACGATTAACGATGCATCTCGATTTTTAAAACATTTGAGTTTGCTACTCAGAGTCTCAAATCACTTCCTACTTTGTGTTTGATAATTAAAGAAAATCAACAGATCTATTTTTTTATTAGAGAAAAAGTGTGTCCTTGTCACAATTATGACTTTCTATGAACAATGCAATAATCGATGCAGCTTGCATTTCAACACAAAATGAATGTGTAAAAAAAAAAAAAAAAAAAAAAAAAACAATTTTTTTTTTTTACTATTTTTTTATTTTGTAAAAAAATCGATAATGAACTTTTCTGAATCGAGACAGAATCGTTCTAGAGAGAATCGAGAGAAATCGAAAAATCGATTTTTCCCCCCACCCCTAATGCACACATAGTGCACCATATCAAAACCACAAAAATAACAGGCCACAGTATCAAAATCAAAAAATAAACAAAACAAAGGATAGGAAGTAGGAAGAGTCTACCCTAACCAATCGTCCTGACACTAAGAACTGAACCAGCCCATTTCCTGAGCCTTTGTGCTTTTAAACTGGTCTGGGCTGACATGTTGTAAATTAGCCTATTTACAGGCCTAATGATACGACCTACCCTGGACCTACGTGTAGGAGTGTCAGAAAGGTGCTGGGCCTGTGTGGGATCAAGAGGACCTAAGGGCTCAGTGTGGGTGTTTGGTGCAGTAGGGCTCAGACTGTCTACATCATGGGCAGTATCAGCATCAGTAGCACAGGTCTCTCGATCCTGCACAAGACCGGCAACTACCTCACTGTAGGACACAGACTCATGGTCGGCTGTCAACTCAGTCATTTCGTCATCCTGCGAGTGGGCATCGTTGTCAGGGCCTTCAAGTGAGTGATCTGGCTCCTCGACAGAGATTTGGGACACCCATTCACTAGTGCGGACAGTCTTGTCGACGCACTCATCGGTGTCATCATCGCATTCAACACTGCAGGTAGAGACCAAAGAGACACTCTCATCTTCAGTTTCGGGCATGACAGGGAGAAAATTGACACACAGGAGCATGTTACGGTGGACTACTTTAGTCTGTCCTGTCACTGGGTTGAGTATTTTGAAGATGTGAGTCTTTGGGTCACAGTCCGTTACAGTGTAAATTACGTTCTCCCATTTGTCTGCCAACTTCTTCCGGCCTCTCTCGCCCTTGTTAGCAAGCAGCACTCTGTCGCCGCACACAATCTGGCCACCTTTCACTCGCCGGTTGTAGACTCGAGCTTGGTGTCTCTGCTCTCTGCTTGTATTCTTTTCAACGAGCAGCATCGCCTCACGGAGATCCTTCTGTAGTGAGTCAACAAACTTTGGGTAAGGGGCATCACCGTCTTCCCTCAGCACAGACTTGAACATCACATCCACAGGAAGCCGTGGGATGCGGCCAAACATGAGGTAGAATGGGGCAAAGCCGGTCGTTTCGTGAATAGTGCTGTTGTACATAAAGGTCAAAGTGTGCAACATCTGGGGCCAAGACTGTTTCTCTCTGGGCGGGAGCACCCTGATCATGTTACCGAGGGTACGGTTAAACCGCTCGACAAGGCCATTGCCCATAGGGTGGTAGGCAGTCGTGTGGGATTTTCTCACACCCGAGATCTGGAGGAGTGCGGCGATCAAATCACTCTCAAAGTTTGCACCCTGGTCAGAGTGAATGCGCTCAGGAAAGCCATAGAAGCAGAAAAAATTGTCCCATAACTTCCGAGCAACATGTTTCGCCGTCTGGTCTGGGCAGCAGAATGCGTGGGACAGCTTTGTGTAGTGGTCGGTCACCACTAAGACGTCGATTGCCCTGCCCTTTGCATCCTCTGCAGTCCAAAAATCGATGCAAACCAGTTCTAGGGGCGCAGTTGTCTTTACGCTCTCTAGGGGAGCTCGGCCGTCAGGCTCTGGTGTTTTGCTCATTACACATCTGGTGCAGCACTTCACATGGTGGGCCACATCACGCTCCATGTTTGCCCAGTAAAACCTCTGTTTGACCAGGTGCATTGTTCGAAGCTGACCCTGGTGACCAGCATCCTCATGGCAGCCTCTCAAGACATCTGACCGTAGAGACTGAGGCACAACGTACTGAAATCTCTTCTTACCAGTAGCTAGATCTTTAGACACTCTGAATAAGATTTCTTCTTTTAAAGACAACTTCTCCCACTGCTTTAAAAGTTTCAGTGTGCTCCAGTTCTCCTGTGCCCGCTCACGCCTGGAAGGCCGTCGTTTCCGCCCAACGTAGAAAATGACACGGCCAAGGTCAGCATCATCACGCTGTCTGTCCTGGAGCTCACGGGCCGAAAAAGAAGGCAAAGCACTCTGACCTATGTCAGCTAGACTCTGGAGATGACAGGCTAGGGGAACAGCTCTCACTCTAGTGGTCGTTACCCATTCAGTGTGTCGACTGATAGCTGCAGCAACTTCATGTGCTGACATACTGGCAGACAGCTGATCTTTTGGCCCCTTGGACAAACTGGCATGTTGAGTGGCCTGACAGGTAGTGGACTGGCGGAATAGGTCTTGCAGTTCTGGGCCAGGCAGATGTTCTGAGGCGGACAGAAGGGCAGAGTAAGGCTCGTGAATAAGGCGGTGACTCACTTTACTGGCAACAAAAGGGGTCCGACTCAGGCCATCAGCAACTACGTTTTTGGGTCCAGGGACGTACTTGACATCAAACTCATAGGCTGCAAGCTTGGCCACCCAACGTTGCTCGCAAGCGTCCAATTTGGGCTTTGTCAAAATATGAGTAAGTGGATTATTATCAGTCCATGCCGTGAATCTGTGGCCCTTCAACCAGTGACTAAATTTTTCACGAACTGCCCATTTCAAAGCAAAAAATTCAAGGCGGTGGGCTGGATAGTTGCTCTGAGCCCTATTCAAAGTCTTGCTCGCAAAGGCTATGGGGCGGGCCCGATCTTCCCCTGGCACAACCTGTGACAAAACGGCACCTAAGCCATCAGTGGAGGCATCAGTGGATAGAATAAAAGGTCTTGAAAAATCAGGGTGTGCCAGTATGACATTTCCGAGAAGGGCATCTTTAAGTTTCTGCAAGGCCTGTTCACAGTCGGGTGTCCAGTCAGCAGCAGTCAGTTGACTTAACACAGGGACTTTTTTCCTCTTGCCTCCTCTGGTTACCCTAAACTGTTTGCTCCCAGCAACGAGGTTGAAAAGTGGCTTAGCTAAGGTGGAGCAATTCTCAATGAAACGCTGATACCACATAACTAGCCCTAAAAATGACTGTATCTTTTTGGCATCAGGAGTCAGCCCATCTGCTCTCATAAGATTTGCTCTGGTTACACTAGTGACTGCCTCCACTTTGGACGGGTCAGTAGAGATTTACATTTACATTTACATTTAGTCATTTAGCAGACGCTTTTGTCCAAAGCGACGTACAAGGGAGAGAACAGTCAAGCTAAGAGCAATAAAAAAGCATGGTGTAACAATAAATACTACTTTACATGAGAATTAGAAAAACAACAACCTAGAAAAGAGGAAAAAGAAGTGCAGGAATGTAACTGCTGAAGTGCAAGTTAAGCGCTAGTCAGGTGCCAGTTAGGAGGGGAGGTGCTCTCTGAAGAGTTGGGTCTTCAAAAGCTTCTTGAAGGTAGAGAGGGACGCCCCTGCTCTGGTAGTACTAGGCAGTTCGTTCCACCAACGTGGAACTATAAATGAAAATAGTCTGGATTGCCGTGCTTGCACGGACGGCAGTGCCAAACGACGCTCACTAGACGAGCGCAGCGTCCTGGGTGTAACATTTGCCCTTACAAGAGCATTTAGGTAGGTGGGAGCAGAACCAGTAAGCACTCTGTAGGCAAGCATAAGTGACTTGAACTTAATGCGAGCAGCTACTGGCAGCCAGTGGAGCTCGATGAGTAGCGGGGTGACGTGTGCCCTTTTCGGTTGGTTGAACACCAGACGCGCCGCCGCGTTCTGGATCATCTGTAGTGGTTTCACCACGCAAGCCGGCAGGCCCGTTAGGAGGGCGTTGCAGTAGTCAAGGCGGGAGCTCACCAAGGTTTGCACCAGCAGCTGGGTGGCATACTGGGTTAGGTACGGCCTGATTTTGCGGATGTTGTATAGCGCAAAGCGGCACGACCTGGAGACAGAGGCGATGTGGGCCGTGAAGGTCAGTTGGTCATCAATAATGACCCCGAGGTTTCTTGCTGTTTTGGATGGAGCAAGAGATAAAGAGTCAGTATTGATCTTGATGTTGTGGTGGATGACCTGTTTGGCTGGGAAGACCATCAGTTCCGTTTTGGCCAGGTTCAGCTGAAGGTGGTGATTTTTCATCCATGTGGATATATCAGCGAGACAGTCCGAAATCCGCGTCGAGACCGTGGTGTCCTCAGGAGGGAAAGACAGAAACAGTTGAGTATCATCGGCATAACAGTGGTAGGAAAAACCATGCGAGCGGATGATGGGGCCCAACGAGGTGGTGTAAATGGCAAAGAGAAGTGGTCCCATCACCGAGCCTTGGGGCACCCCAGTGGTGAGGCGGTGAGGTACAGACAGCTGACCTTGCCATGACACGTTGAACGAGCGCCCAGTGAGGTAGGATTCAAACCAGGAGTGCGCATTGCCAGAAATGCCCATACTTGACAGTACGGACAGAAGGATGCGGTGGTTGACTGTATCAAACGCAGCTGATAAGTCAAGCAGGACGAGAGCCGAGGATTGAGCTGCTGCTCTAGCTGTTTTTAAGGCCTCCATTACAGACAACAGGGCTGTTTCGGTGGAGTGACCGCTTTTGAAGCCAGACTGGTTCGGATCGAGGAGATTGTTCTTTGACAGGAACTCGGTGACCTGTTTGGAAGCTGCCCTCTCAATGGTTTTAGATAGGAGCGTGAGAAGTGAGACCGGTCGATAGTTTTCCACCTGAGTGGGATCGAGAGACGGCTTCTTGAGCAGCGGCGTTACCCGAGCCACTTTGAAAAGAGAAGGAAATGTTCCAGAATTAAATGAAGCATTAATCACCTGTGTTATTGCCGGTAAGACGGCAGGCGATATGGCTTGAAGGATGTTGGATGGGATGGGGTCCAGCGGGCATGTAGTTGGACGGCTACCTGTTAGGATTTTGGAGACCTCACTCTCGCTGAGAGGGATGAAAGAAGGAAAAGATGAGCTATTGACGGTTGCGCCCTTAGGGGAGGGGGACAGTTGGTCGAACTGTTGCCCGATGGCTGCCACTTTCTCTGTGAAAAAGGAAGCAAAGTTATCAGCAGTGAGGTTAGTAGCTGGGGGGGAGGAGGAGGGTAGAGCAGAGTTTTGAAGGTGGAGAATAGTTTCCGAGCGTCAGTTGCACCGTTGATTTTGTCATTGAAAAAAGTCTTCTTAGCAGCAGTGATGCTGGATGAGAAGGAGGCCAGCAGTGTCTGGTAGCTTGCAAGATCGTCCAGCGCGGCAGATTTGTGCCACTTTCTCTCAGCCGCTCTGAGATTGGAGCGCTGCGTTCGGAGGGTATCACTCAGCCACGAATGAGACTGGGTAGATCGAGCAGGTCTGGTGGAAAGTGGACACAAGCTGTCCAAGCATGAGCTCAGAGTGGAGCAGAGAGCTTCGGTGGCATCATTGACACCTAGTGAGGAGAAAGTGGATAAAGGTGGAAGAGCAGAAGAAACCAGAGAGGAAAAGTGGGTGGGAGAGAGGTTGCGGAGGTTGCGCCGGAACGAGACCATCGGAGGGGGGACAGAGGGTTGCTCAATGAGCCGAACATCGAAGCGAATGAAGAAGTGGTCCGAGCAATGCAGAGGGGTTACCGTTAGGTTGTCCGTGGTGCAGTTCCGAGCAAGGATGAGGTCAAGCTCTTTTCCTGCTTTGTGAGTTGGAGGAGTGGGGACCTGTTGTAGGTCGAACGAGTGAACCAGGGTTCGAAAGTCAGCTGAGTTGGGATTGTCTAGGTGGATGTTCATGTCGCCAAGGATGAGTGTTGGACTTGTTTACCTTGTTTGTGAACCTTGTTTCGGTGGACTTGTACAGGTAGACTTGTACGTCTTTACCCAAAAAGGTCTTGTACAGGTAGACTTGTACGTCTTTACCCAAAAAGGTCTTGTACAGGTAGACTTGTACGTCTTTACCCAAAAAGGTCTTCACACGAAAAGGGCTGAGCACGAGGGCTGACACTTCCGCTGACGCTTCAGCAGCAGCCCTATGGAAGTAGCATGCTCACTGATTGCACCTGGCTGAAGGCCCTCCCAGATCTTGATTACACAAAAGTGGCTGATTGTTGGAGGTGTGGCTTGACAAACCTTGGCTTGAGTGAAACTAACTTGGCAAACAGGGTAATTGCCAAGATAGTGCAAATTCAGAGTAATCCAAGTAATCTAGGTACAATTTAACTAGCAAAGCAGTACATAACTACACACACACAGTCCTTAAAGCCCTCTAGCTTTTGCCTTGACTGTTTATGACATGCCCAAGAAAACGCACAGAGCGCCTGAGGAGGAAACATTTTTTAGGGGCAAGCTTCAGATTGTGTAAACGCAGCCTCTGGAAAATCATTTCAATCCGTTCCAAAGCAAGTTCTTCACTTGGAGCAAATATCATGAGGTCATCAAGATAGCAAAGCAAGCTCATGAAATTCTGGTCACCGAAGATTTTCAACATCATTCTCATGAAACTTGCAGGGCTGTTTGAGAGACCCTGAGGAAGTCTATTGTACTCATGGAGTCCGACAGGAGAGGAAAAAGCAGTGTACTTTTTATCGTCTTCATGGAGAGGAACATTATAAAAACCAGAGGTGAGGTCCATTGTGCTAAAAAACACATTGCCCCCTAAAGCAGCAAGACAGTCTTCTTGGTGGGGCAGTGGATGCGCGTCTTTGACTGTGCGGGCGTTCAGCCACCGAAAATCTGTACACAGCCTCAGATCGCCATTTTTCTTCCACACAAGAACCAGTGGGGACGCATATTCACTTGTAGATTTCCTAATAATCCCTCTTTCTTCCATCTCATTCAAGACAACACGAAGCTTCTGGTAATCTGCAGGAGTGACTCGTCTGTATGGCAATCTAAATGGCTTGTCGTCCATGAAATGGATACGGTGTACAAAATCTTTCACCTCACCACAGTCTAAGCTGTGCTTGGAAAAAATGTCAGAATAAGTAACTGCGAGTTTGCACATTTCAGCTTTCCAACTGTCAGACACTTCACAAGAGTCAATATCCAGATCATTGAGGCCATGCTGTTTCAACATGTCAGAGAATCTGGCACCTGGAACCTGTGTATTGCTGTCAACGCGCTGGCCATTGGACACAAGGTGGGACAGCTCACCGTCTTGCATGTCTTCCAAAGCTAAGCAGGAATGGACGTCTGCCACCTTTGCATTTCTTCTAAGAAAAACAGGCTTTTCTGTTGGATTCATTATTTTCAGAGGCACCCAGCCATCACCCCATAAAGGAGTCACAACACGCCCCACAAGGATGTTTCTCGGGACTGACCGTGATGTGGTCGGCTCAACTATGACTGTAGAGCCGGGTGGGCCACGTGAGTTTGCTGGCAGTTTGCCCCAGACCAAATGCTCATGGCCTGGCAGAAGAGTAACGGCTTGGTGGAGCTTTACTGTGCCTATCTTGTCGGGGGGGACTTCACCCTGCCACTGGTGGACGCCAGCCAGCATGGCAACAAAGTCATCTCGGTCACCTCCAACACCAGAGCTGCCCTGTGTGGAGACTACTTTCCAGTACTCATCACTTTCTTTGAGCTTATGGGTCAAGAATTTAATCACATTCGTGCCAATAATCAAATCATCAATCTGTCCGGGCACTACTAGTGTGGGCACAATGACGGCACATCCATACAGGTTAAGGCGGAGGTCACATACTCTCTTTGGATAGACAAGTTTCCCTCCACAGCCCACCAAAACAATGTCAGTGTTAGGCTTCACATCACATTCCAATGAGCCGGCATCAGTTAATTTTCTCTCAATGTCTTCACTAATGGTGCACGCCATAGATCCAGTATCAAGCATGGCTTTCACAGTAATTGATTCATTAATAACAACAGGGGTATAAAACAAACTATCACTTGTGAGTAGACGTAATGTATTCTGCATGATGACTGTGGCCGTGCTAGGCAAAGACTGCTTAACTGATTCAAACATGACCTTCAAGTCAGCAGTGTGTGTGAGGGATGCATTAGAAATGCCTACACTTCCCCTCTCCGAATGCAGGCTATCTAGTTTAACTGGGGAGACGGCACATTGGAGGGGGGCGGCTGGGGAGCAGAGGGACAGGACTGTCTCATGTGACCAGGCTGGTGACAGGCAAAGCACAGACGGTGGGTTCGGCAGTGTTCAAGGGTGGAGTGAGAGCCCTCACTACATATGCGGCATCTGTCACGGCCCCTCCTCGTGTGTTGTGGAGCATTGAATGAGTTAGTAGCACGCAGGGCATTGACACTTTCAAGAACTTTGCTGAGCATGTCAGCCATCCTGTCTACACTAATCTGTGAAGTGGGTACAGTTGCATCAAGACGGCGGGGCTGTTCTATTTTTTGTTTACAGGATTGCAATGCACAATCTGGACTGTATTCACTGTGACTCTCTTCACTGTTAAGCATGAACGCTGCATTCTGCCTGGGTAAGAAACTGACCTCAGTGCGCTTGGTCTTCATTTCACACTGATGCTCATCAATCCTTTCCTGGACCTCCTTGGCCGTCCACTGTTCAACAAGTTTACTCTTGAACACCATGGCAAGGGACTGATCAGGGCAGTGGCGCACAAACATCATTGCTACCTCTTTGTTCACATCCTCCATTCTCTTGCCCTGGCGCCTCAAGCCCTCGTCAGCGACATCTGCTGCTTTGTTTAAGCGGACCCAGTAATCAAACGCACTCTCCTTATGTTTAGGTAGTGTGCTGTAAAAATCTGCAAGCGGCATGCAAGAATATGAAATGTCACTGAAGTGCTGTTTGAGAATGGCATATATAACTTCAGGGTGTTGATTTGAATCACGAGAGGGGTCGCTTCTGAGTGCTATCTTGACCACATCCTTAGCTCTGCCCATCAATTTACTTAGTATTTCATCCGCTTTGTCTGCATTAGCAACTTTTTTCTTTTTAAGGAAAGTGTCCATGAGATCCACCCATTCACTCACTGTGTACTTGTCTGTGCCATCGCCACGGAACATGGGCGGGTCTTTGACTTCTGACTTCAGCACCACATTAAGCTGAGACATGTCTACCGTAGTGCTCTGGGGCTGGCGGCTGCCGCCATTATAAGTGTCAGGAGTGAATGCTTGTGTACCTACATAATCTCTGTCAGACATTAAACGGGCTGTGACAGTGTCACCAATGTGTTTGCCTAACTCAGTGATCAAAACACCTAAGTGCTTCAGTGTGTTCTCTGTCTCAGAAGATGAACTTATAGGGGTGGATGTTAGGGGAGCTGGGTAACTGTTGGAGAATAATTCACTACCTCCACATGCACCCATGTGCGTAGTATCTGCACCAAGCACATCTATGGGGCCAGGTGGCACAGGTAACTGCCCCGGATAACGTGGCTGAGCCCTCCCACGACTTATCCCAGGAGTAAAAATTGCCCTCCCTGCACCCACAAAATCAGTGGCTCTCCCAACACCCATTAAACCCCTCGCCCTCCCAACACCTAGGTAGTAGAAATCAGTATTATCCATCACTAAATACAAGTAAAGATAAAACAAAAATACTGTGGCCAAAAAAAATATAATCAAACTCCACTTAAAACATCAAGTTAAAATTGACAGTTGAAAGTTCAATGCAAAACTAGAAAATGCATTTCCTGAAGGAAATACCAGTGCATGAAATGCAAAAGTTAAGAAAGGAAGAAGAAAAGAAAGAAGAGTGAAAGAAGGAAAGAAGAGTAAAAGAAGTAAAGAAGAATGGAAAAAGGAAAGAAGAAAGGAAAGAAGAGTGAAGAAAGGAAAGGAGTGGAAGAAGGAAAGAAGAAAAGAAAGAAGAGTGAAAGAAGGAAAGAAGAAAGGAAAGAAGTGGAATAAGGAAAGAAGAAGGAAAGAATAAAAGAAAGAAGAGTGAAGAAAGAAAAGAAGAGTGGAAGAAGGAAAGAAGAAAAAAAAGAAAAGTGAAAGAAGGAAAGAAGAGTGAAAGAAGGAAAGAAGAGTGGAAGAAGGAAAGAAGAAAAGAAAGAAGTATGAAAGAAGGAAAGAAGAGTGGAAGAAGGAAAGAAGAGTGGAAGAAGTAAAGAAGAGTGGAAGAAGAGTGGAAGAAGGAAAGAAGAGTGAAGAAAGGAAAGAAGAGTGGAAGAAGGAAAGAAGTGGAAGAAGGAAAGAAGAGTGGAAGAAAGGAAAGAAGAAAGGAAAGAAGAGTGGAAGAAGGAAAGAAGAGTTGAAGAAGGAAAGAGGAAAGGAAAGAAGTGTGGAAGAAGGAAAGAAGAGTGGAAGAAGGAAAGGGATAGAGAGAAAGATGGAGAAAAAAAAAAGGAGAGTATGGAAGGTGTCTCTTAATATTCCTAGTTATACAGTTGAATTGAGAGGGACAGAGAGAAGAGGAGCCTTGGAACCTTGGCGCAGGTGTCAGTGAAGCACAGGTGCAAGCCAGTTTAATGACCCTATTATGATGTCATAATGGCCCAATGTAAGTCAATGGGAAAATTTGTATTCGTTTTTATTTAATATCTTAAAAAGTATAAAGTTTAGAAAAAGGAAAAATACATAGCACAGGTGTCCTTTACAAGACCTACGCGGCAAAGTTTGAACAAAGTTTCTACGTTAAGCAGTTCGAGCTGAATTAAGCGCAGAAAAAGGTAAAAAGAATAATAAGAATAAGAAAAGTTTGGATAACAATACAGGGCATTTCATGCACTGTAATAATAAGAAGAACTAGAAAATGCATTTCCTGAAGGAAATACCAGTGCATGAAATGCAAAAGTTAAGAAAGGAAGAAGAAAAGAAAGAAGAGTGAAAGAAGGAAAGAAGAGTAAAAGAAGTAAAGAAGAATGGAAAAAGGAAAGAAGAAAGGAAAGAAGAGTGAAGAAAGGAAAGGAGTGGAAGAAGGAAAGAAGAAAAGAAAGAAGAGTGAAAGAAGGAAAGAAGAAAGGAAAGAAGTGGAATAAGGAAAGAAGAAGGAAAGAATAAAAGAAAGAAGAGTGAAGAAAGAAAAGAAGAGTGGAAGAAGGAAAGAAGAAAAAAAAGAAAAGTGAAAGAAGGAAAGAAGAGTGAAAGAAGGAAAGAAGAGTGGAAGAAGGAAAGAAGAAAAGAAAGAAGTATGAAAGAAGGAAAGAAGAGTGGAAGAAGGAAAGAAGAGTGGAAGAAGTAAAGAAGAGTGGAAGAAGAGTGGAAGAAGGAAAGAAGAGTGAAGAAAGGAAAGAAGAGTGGAAGAAGGAAAGAAGTGGAAGAAGGAAAGAAGAGTGGAAGAAAGGAAAGAAGAAAGGAAAGAAGAGTGGAAGAAGGAAAGAAGAGTTGAAGAAGGAAAGAGGAAAGGAAAGAAGTGTGGAAGAAGGAAAGAAGAGTGGAAGAAGGAAAGGGATAGAGAGAAAGATGGAGAAAAAAAAAAGGAGAGTATGGAAGGTGTCTCTTAATATTCCTAGTTATACAGTTGAATTGAGAGGGACAGAGAGAAGAGGAGCCTTGGAACCTTGGCGCAGGTGTCAGTGAAGCACAGGTGCAAGCCAGTTTAATGACCCTATTATGATGTCATAATGGCCCAATGTAAGTCAATGGGAAAATTTGTATTAGTTTTTATTTAATATCTTAAAAAGTATAAAGTTTAGAAAAAGGAAAAATACATAGCACAGGTGTCCTTTACAAGACCTACGCGGCAAAGTTTGAACAAAGTTTCTACGTTAAGCAGTTCGAGCTGAATTAAGCGCAGAAAAAGGTAAAAAGAATAATAAGAATAAGAAAAGTTTGGATAACAATACAGGGCATTTCATGCACTGTAATAAGAAGAAGATGAAGAATAAGAAGCCTAGTAATAACAATACAGGGCATTTCATGCACTGTAATAAGAAGCCTAGGAATAACAATACAGGGCATTTCATCCACTGTAATAAGAAGAAGAAGAACCTAGAAAATGCATTTCCTGAAGGAAATACCAGTGCATGAAATGCAAAAGTTAAGAAAGGAAGAAAAAAAAAGAAGAGTGAAAGAAGGAAAGAAGAGTGGAAGAAGAGTAAAAGAAGGAAAGAAGTGAGGAAGAAGGAAAGAAGAGTGGAAGAAGGAAAGAAGAAAGGAAAGAAGAGTGAAGAAAGGAAAGAAGAGTGGAAGAAGGAAAGAAGAAAGGAAAGAATAGTGAAGAAAGGAAAGCAGAAAAGAAAGAAGAGTGAAAGAAGGAAAGAAGAAAGGAAAGAAGAGTGAAGAAAGGAAAGAAGAGTGGAAGAAGAAAAGAAAGAAGGAAAGAAGAAAGGAGATTAGAGTAAAAGAAGGAAAGAAGAGTGGAAGAAGGAAAGAAGAGTGAAGAAAGAAAAGAAGAGTAGAAGAAGGAAAGAAGAGTGGAAGAAGGAAAGAAGAAAGGAAAGGAGAGTGGAAGAAGGAAAGAAGAGTGGAAGAACGAAAGAAGAAGAGTGGAAGAAGGAAAGAATAATATTCCTAGTTATACAGTTGAATGGAGAGGGACAGAGAGAAGAGGAGCCTTGGAACCTTGGCGCAGGTGTCAGTGAAGCACAGGTGCAAGCCAGTTTAAAGACCCTATTATGATGTCATAATGGCCCAATGTAAGTCAATGGGAGAAATTGTATTAGTTTTTATTTAATATTTTAAAAAGTATAAAGTTTAGAAAAATGAAAAATACATAGCATAAGTGTCCTTTACAAGACCTACGCGCCAAAGTTTGAACGAAGTTTTTAAGTTAAGCGGTTCGAGCTGAATTAAGCGCAGAAGTCGGTAAAGAGAATAATAATAAGAAGAAGAAGAAGAAGAAGAATAAGAAGCCTAGGAATAACAATACAGGGCATTTCATGCACTGTAATAAGAAACGAAGGAATAACAATACAGGGCATTTCATGCACTGTAATAACTAGAAAATGCATTTCCTGAAGGAAATACCAGTGTATGAAATGCAAAAGTTAAGAAAGGAAGAAGAAAAGAAAGAAGAGTGAAAGAAGGAAAGAAGAAAGGAAAGAAGAGTAAAAGAAGGAAAGAAGAGTGGAAGAAGGAAAGAAGAGTGGAAGAAGGAAAGAAGAAAGGAAGAAGAGTGAAGAAAGGAAAGAAGAGTGGAAGAAGGAAAGAATAAAGGAAAGAATAGTGAAGAAAGGAAAGAAGAAAAGAAAGAAGAGTGAAAGAAGGAAAGAAGAAAGGAAAGAAGAGTGAAGAAAGGAAAGAAGAGTGGAAGAAGAAAAGAAAGAAGGAAAGAAGAAAGGAGATTAGAGTAAAAGAAGGAAAGAAGAGTGGAAGAAGGAAAGAAGAGTGAAGAAAGAAAAGAAGAGTAGAAGAAGGAAAGAAGAGTGGAAGAAGGAAAGAAGAAAGGAAGAAGAGTGAAGAAAGGAAAGAAGAGTAGAAGAAGGAAAGAAGAGTGGAAGAAGGAAAAAATAAAGGAAAGAATAGTGAAGAAAGGAAAGAAGAAAAGAAAGAAGAGTGAAAGAAGAAAGGAAAGAAGAGTGAAGAAAGGAAAGAAGAGTGGAAGAAGAAAAGAAAGAAGGAAAGAAGAAAGGAGATTAGAGTAAAAGAAGGAAAGAAGAGTGGAAGAAGGAAAGAAGAAAGGAAAGGAGAGTGGAAGAAGGAAAGAAGAGTAGAAGAAGGAAAGAAGAAGAGTGGAAGAAGGAAAGAATAATATTCCTAGTTATACAGTTGAATGGAGAGGGACAGAGAGAAGAGGAGCCTTGGAACCTTGGCGCAGGTGTCAGTGAAGCACAGGTGCAAGCCAGTTTAAAGACCCTATTATGATGTCATAATGGCCCAATGTAAGTCAATGGGAGAAATTGTATTAGTTTTTCTTTAATATTTTAAAAAGTATAAAGTTTAGAAAAATGAAAAATACATAGCATAAGTGTCCTTTACAAGACCTACGCAGCAAAGTTTGAACAAAGTTTCTAAGTTAAGCGGTTCGAGCTGAATTAAGCGCAGAAGTTCGGTACAAAGAATAATAATAATAAGAAACGAAGGAATAACAATACAGGGCATTTCATGCACTGTAACTAGAAAATGCATTTCCTGAAGGAAATACCAGTGCATGAAATGCAAAAGTTAAGAAAGGAAGAAGAAAAGAAAGAAGAGTGAAAGAAGGAAAGAAGAAAAGAAAAGAAGAGTAAAAGAAGGAAAGAAGAGTGGAAGAAGGAAAGGAGAAAGGAAAGAAGAGTGAAGAAAGGAAAGGAGTGGAAGAAGGAAAGAAGAAAAGAAAGAAGAGTGAAAGAAGGAAAGAATAAAGGAAAGAAGAGTGGAAGAAGGAAAGAAGAAGGGAAGAAGGAAAGAAGAAAAGAAAGAAGAGTGGAAGAAGGAAAGAAGAGTGGAAGAAGGAAAGAAGAAAGGAAAGAAGTGGAAGAAGGAAAGAAGAGTTGAAGAAGGAAAGAAGAAAAGAAAGAAGAGTGGAAGAAGGAAAGAAGAGTGGAAGAAGGAAAGGGATAGAGAAAGATGGAAAGAAAAAAAAGTAGAGTATGGAAGGTGTCTCTTAATATAAAACAGTTAAATGGAGAGGGACAGAGAGAAGAGGAGCCTTGGAACCTTGGCGCAGGTGTCAGTGAAGCACAGGTGCAAGCCAGTTTAAAGACCCTATTATGATGTCATAATGGCCCAATGTAAGTCAATGGGAGAAATTGTATTAGTTTTTCTTTAATATTTAAAAAAGTATAAAGTTTAGAAAAATTAAAAAATACATAGCATAAGTGTCCTTTACAAGACCTACGCGCCAAAGTTTGAACGAAGTTTTTAAGTTAAGCGGTTCGAGCTGAATTAAGCGCAGAAGTTTGGTACAAAGAATAATAATAAGATGAAGAATAAGAAACGAAGGAATAACAATACAGGGCATTTCATGCACTGTAATTACAGTGCATGAAATGCCCTGTATTGTTATTCCTAGGCTTCTTATTACAGTGCATGAAATGCCCTGTATTGTTATTCCTAGGCTTCTTATTCTTCTTCTTATTATTCTCTTTACCAATTTTCTGCGCTTAATTCAGCTTGAACCACTTAACGTAGAAACTTCGTTCGAACTTTGCCGCATAGGTCTTGTAAAGGACACTTATGCTATGTATTTTTCACTTTTCTAAACTTTATACTTTTTAAGATATTAAAGAAAAACTAATACAAATTTTCCCATTGACTTACATTGGGCCATTATGACATCATAATAGGGTCATTAAACTGGCTTGCACCTGTGCTTCACTGACACCTGCGCCAAGGTTCCAAGGCTCCTCTTCTCTCTGTCCCTCTCCATTCAACAGTATAACTAGGAATATTAAGAGACACCTTCCATACTCTCCTTTTTTTTCTCTCCATCTTTCTCTCTATCCCTTTCCTTCTTCCACTCTTCTTTCCTTCTTCCACACTTCTTTCCTTTCCTCTTTCCTTCTTCAACTCTTCTTTCCTTCTTCCACTCTTCTTTCCTTTCTTCTTTCCTTTCTTCCACTCTTCTTTCCTTCTTCCACTTCTTTCCTTCTTCCACTCTTCTTTCCTTTCTTCACTCTTCTTTCCTTCTTCCACTCTTCTTTCCTTCTTCCACTCTTCTTTCCTTCTTTCATACTTCTTTCTTTTCTTCTTTCCTTCTTCCACTCTTCTTTCACTCTTCTTTCCTTCTTTCATTTTCCTTTTTTTTCTTCTTTCCTTCTTCCACTCTTCTTTCCTTTCTTCACTCTTCTTTCTTTTCTTCTTTCCTTCTTCTTTCCTTATTCCACTTCTTTCCTTTCTTCTTTCCTTTCTTCACTCTTCTTTCCTTTCTTCTTTCCTTTTTCCACTCTTCTTTCCTTCTTTCACTCTTCTTTCTTTTCTTCTTCCTTTCTTAACTTTTGCATTTCATGCACTGGTATTTCCTTCAGGAAATGCATTTTCTAGTTCTTCTTCTTCTTCTTCTTCTTCTTCTTATTCTCTTTACCGACTTCTGCGCTTAATTCAGCTCGAACCGCTTAACTTAAAAACTTCGTTCAAACTTTGGCGCGTAGGTCTTGTAAAGGACACTTATGCTATGTATTTTTCATTTTTCTAAACTTTATACTTTTTAAAATATTAAATAAAAACTAATACAATTTTTCCCATTGACTTACATTGGGCCATTATGACATCATAATAGGGTCTTTAAACTGGCTTGCACCTGTGCTTCACTGACACCTGCGCCAAGGTTCCAAGGCTCCTCTTCTCTCTGTCCCTCTCCATTCAACTGTATAACTAGGAATATTATTCTTTCCTTCTTCCACTCTTCTTCTTTCGTCCTTCCACTCTTCTTTCCTTCTTCCACTCTCCTTTCCTTTCTTCTTTCCTTCTTCCACTCTTCTTTCCTTCTTCTACTCTTCTTTTCTTTCTTCACTCTTCTTTCCTTCTTCCACTCTTCTTTCCTTCTTCTACTCTTCTTTCCTTTCTTCACTCTTCTTTCTTTTCTTCTTTCCTTCTTCCACTCTTCCTTCCTTCTTCAACTCTTCTTTCCTTTCTTCACTCTTCTTTCCTTCTTCCACTCTTCCTTCCTTCTTCAACTCTTCTTTTCTTCTTCCACTCTTCTTTCCTTTCTTCACTCTTCTTTGCTTTCTTCTTTTCTTCTTTTACTCTTCTTTCTTTTCTTCTTTCCTTTCTTCACTCTTCTTTCCTTTATTCTTTCCTTCTTCCACTCTTCTTTCCTTTTACTCTTCTTTCCTTTCTTCTTTCCTTCTTTCACTCTTCTTTCCTTCTTCCACTCTTCTTTCCTTTCTTCTTTCCTTCTTCCACTCTTCTTCTTTTTCTTCTTTCCTTCTTCCACTCTTCTTTCCTTTTTTCACTCTTCTTTCCTTCTTCCACTCTTCTATCCTTTCTTCTTTTTTTCTTCCACTCTTTTTTCCTTCTTTCACTCTTCTTCCTTTCTTATTTCCTTCTTTCACTCTTCTTTCCTTTCTTCTACTCTTTTTTCCTTTCTTCACTCTTCTTTCTTTTCTTCTTTCCTTCTTCCACTCTTCTTTCCTTTCTTTCACTCTTCTTTCTTTTCTTCTTTCCTTCTTCCACTCTTCTTTCCTTCTTTTACTCTTCTTTCCTTTCTTCTTTTCTTCTTCACTCTTCTTTCTTTTCTTCTTCCTTTCTTAATTTTTGCATTTCATGCACTGGTATTTCCTTCAGGAAATGCATTTTCTAGTTATTCTTTGTACCAAACTTCTGTGCTTTATTCAGCTTGAACCGCTTAACTTAGAAACTTTGTTCAAACTTTGCTGCGTAGGTCTTGTAAAGGACACTTATGCTATGTATTTTTCATTTTTCTAAACTTTATACTTTTTAAAATATTAAATAAAAACTAATACAATTTCTCCCATTGACTTACATTGGGCCATTATGACATCATAATAGGGTCTTTAAACTGGCTTGCACCTGTGCTTCACTGACACCTGCGCCAAGGTTCCAAGGCTCCTCTTCTCTCTGTCCCTCTCCATTCAACTGTATAACTAGGAATATTATTCTTTCCTTTTTCCACTCTTCTTCTTTCGTTCTTCCACTCTTCTTTCCTTCTTCCACTCTCCTTTCCTTTCTTCTTTCCTTCTTCCACTCTTCTTTCCTTCTTCTACTCTTCTTTCCTTCTTTTACTCTACTTTCCTTTCTTCTTTCCTTCTTTCTTTTCTTCTTCCACTCTTCTTTCCTTTCTTCACTCTTCTTTCCTTTCTTCTTTCCTTCTTTCACTCTTCTTTCCTTTCTTCACTCTTCTTTCCTTCTTCCACTCTTCTTTCCTTTCTTCACTCTTCTTTCCTTTCTTCTTTCCTTCTTCCACTCTTCTTTCCTTCTTCCTCTCTTCTTTCCTTCTTTTACTCTTCTTTCCTTTCTTCTTTCCTAATTTCACTCTTCTTTCTTTTCTTCTTCCTTTCTTAACTTTTGCATTTCATGCACTGGTATTTCCTTCAGGAAATGCATTTTTCTAGTTCTTCTTCTACTTCTTATTACAGTGCATGAAATGCCCTGTATTGTTATCCAAACTTTTCTTATTCTTATTATTCTTTTTACCTTTTTCTGCGCTTAATTCAGCTCGAACCGCTTAACGTAGAAACTTTGTTCAAACTTTGCCTCGTAGGTCTTATAAAGGACACTTGTGCTATGTATTTTTCATTTTTCTAAACTTTATACTTTTTAGGATATTAAAGAAAAACCAATACAAATTTTCCCATTGACTTACATTGGGCCATTATGACATCATAATAGGGTCATTAAACTGGCTTGCACCTGTGCTTCACTGACACCTGCGCCAAGGTTCCAAGGCTCCTCTTCTCTCTGTCCCTCTCCATTCAACTGTATAACTAGGGATATTAAGAGACACCTTCCATACTCTACTTTTTTTTCTCTCTATCTTTCTCTCTATCCCTCTCACTCTACTTTCTCTCACACTCCATCTCTCTGCTTCACTCCATTTTCTCTCCTTCTTTCAATATTTTCCCTCTTCACTCTCTCTTCTTTCCTTCTTCCACTCTTCTTTTCTTTCTTCTTTCCTTCTTCCACTCTTCTTTCCTTTCTTCACTATTCTTTCCTTTCTTCTTTCCTTCTTCCACTTCTTTCCTTTCTTCTTTCATTCTTCCATTCTTCTTTCCTTTCTTCACTCTTCTTTCCTTCTTCCACTTTTCTTTCCTGCTTTCACTCTTCTTTCCTTCTTTCACTTTTCTTTTTTTTTCTTCTTTCCTTTCTTCACTCTTCTTTCTTTTCTTCTTTCATTCTTCCCTTCTTCTTTCCTTCTTCCACTCCTTTCCTTTTTCTTTCCTTCTTCCACTCCTTTCCTTTCTTCTTTCCTTCTTCCACTCTTCTTTCCTTTCTTCTTTCCTTCTTTCACTCTTCTTTCTTTTCTTCTTTCCTTCTTCCACTCCTTTCCTTTCTTCACTCTTCTTTCCTTTCTTCTTTCACTCTTCTTTCCTTTCTTCTTTCCTTCTTTCACTCTTCTTTCTTTTCTTCTTTCCTTTCTTCACTCTTCTTTCCTTTATTCTTTCCTTCGTTCCACTCTTCTTTCCTTCTTTTACTCTTCTTTCCTTTATTCTTTCCATCTTTCTTTTCTTCTTCCACTCTTCTTTCCTTTCTTCACTCTTCTTTCCTTTCTTCTTTCACTCTTCTTTCTTTTCTTCTTTCCTTTCTTCACTCTTCTTTCCTTTATTCTTTCCTTCTTCCACTCTTCTTTCCTTCTTCCACTCTTCTTTCTTTTCTTCACTCTTCTTTCCTTTCTTCTTTCCTTCTTTCACTCTTCTTTTTTTCTTCTTCCTTTCTTAACTTTTGCATTTCATGCACTGGTATTTCCTTCAGGAAATGCATTTTCTAGTTATTCTTTTTACCGACTTCTGCGCTTAATTCAGCTCGAACCGCTTAACTTAGAAACTCCGTTCAAACTTTGGCGCGTATGTCTTGTAAAGGACACTTATGCTATGTATTTTTCATTTTTCTAAACTTTAAACTTTTTAAGATATTAAAGAAAAACTAATACAAATTTTCCCATTGACTTACATTGGGCCATTATGACATCATAATAGGGTCATTAAACTGGCTTGCACCTGTGCTTCACTGACACCTGCGCCAAGGTTCCAAGGCTCCTCTTCTCTCTGTCCCTCTCCATTCAACTGTATAACTAGGAATATTATTCTTTCCTTCTTCCACTCTTCTTCTTTCATTCTTCCACTCTTCTTTCCTTCTTCCACTCTCCTTTCCTTTCTTCTTTCCTTCTTCCACTCTTCTTTCCTTCTTCTACTCTTCTTTTCTTTCTTCACTCTTCTTTCCTTCTTCCACTCTTCTTTCCTTCTTCTACTCTTCTTTTCTTTCTTCACTCTTCTTTCTTTCTTTTCTTCTTTCCTTTCTTCACTCTTCTTTCCTTTCTTCTTTCCTTCTTCCACTCTTCTTTCCTTCTTCTACTTTTCTTTTCTTTCTTCACTCTTCTTTCCTTCTTCCACTCTTCTTTCCTTCTTCTACTCTTCTTTTCTTTCTTCACTCTTCTTCCACTCTTCTTTCCTTCTTCCACTCTTCTTTCCTTTCTTCTTTCCTTCTTCCACTCTTCTTTCCTTCTTTCTCTCTTCTTTCTTTTCTTCTTTCCTTCTTCCACTCTTCTTCCACTCTTCTTTCCTTCTTTCACTCTTCTTTCTTTTCTTCTTTCCTTCTTCCACTCTTCTTTTCTTTCTTCACTCTTCTTTCTTTTCTTCTTTCCTTCTTCTTTACTTCTTCCACTCTCCTTTCCTTTCTTCTTTCCTTCTTATACTTTTCTTTTTTTTCCTCTTTCCTTCATCTTTCCTTTCTTCACTCTTCTTTCTTTTCTTCTTTCCTTCTTCTTTCCTTCTTCGACTCTTCTTTCCTTTCTTCTTTCCTTTCTTTACTCTTCTTTCCTTTCTTATTTCCTTCTTTCACTCTTCTTTCTTTTCTTCTTCCTTTCTTAACTTTTGCATTTCATGCACTGGTATTTCCTTCAGGAAATGCATTTTCTAGTTAACTTTAACATTACGTTTCCATCAGAACCGTGACAATGTGAGCGAAATAGAGAAAGTGCTAGCTGCACCGTCTGCATCAAAGTTTCTAGCTTGCTAGTAGCCTACTAGGTCACGTTAGTTTAACTGCGCTGCCTGCTAAGAGTGATCACAAACCAGCTAGCGTTGGACTCCAGCGATGTCAGACGACCCAAATCAATGCGATGTCCCACGGAGATCAGCAAGCGCTGACGTGATGAAGTGTCGGGTCACGGCACCAATGTAACCCCTCTGAATTTGTCTGCGTTGTGTAGTTTTTTTCATAGAGAAAGCCGGGAGACGTGGGTGAAGTTCTCCAGTTTATTCACCTGGCACAAACAATATCACGGGACTCCTTAGCACAGCAGCATGGGACCCCTTACAGTGTGCTAATCGTGACTCTATATTCCCGAACTCTCATACATCGTATTCTAAAATAATAATGTAGGAGCTCTCTTTATGCACAACTCACCGTGACTCTATATCCCCGAACTCTGAGGAGAGCCACTCTGTACAACATGCATAACCCCTAGAGGCCACTATTTCCCCAACAACATGACTTATGCACATGCTCAGTGTGATTAAATAGCACAAAAAGGATGCAAGTGGAAGAAACCAAATCTTCACTGTTACAGCAGCATGGAAGTATCTAATGACCTGCAATAAGATTTAATACAACTGTTGCTGTTGTTCTCTGTCAAACCTCGACAAATAAACAGGCAGATGAAAGCACGTGTTTAATAAATCTTTGTTTCAAAAACCTGTCATGAAAATGAGCTGGAAGAAATGGCTGGTTATAATATGACTAAGTATTTATGATGTTACACAACCATCAGTTGTGATACCCATGGGTTCAGCCTGTGTTCTACATGATAGTGTTACTGGTCTTTAAGAGGGCAAAGGGGGAGAGATAAAGTCCTCCCGACTAACATCGGATCTCTGCTGTTTACTCTCTTCCTTAAACATGGCTACCACACACAAATCTTGGTAAATACTGCCTCAACATGCATCATGTAAAGAGAATAAAACATGGGGCCATGATTGTCTTGCTTGTGTGGTTTTCAGTGCTGAGTTGAGGATGCAATTAGATTAGCATCTTAAAACTAAACCTCATGCCCTCAACCAGACAGCCAAGCTGCAGAGTGTACATTAACACAAGCGTCTAGAGTTCCTGTTCAGAATGTTGAGTGTACATTAACACAAGCTTCTAGAGTTCCCGTTCAGAATGTTGAGTGTACATTAACACAAGCTTCTAGAGTTCCCGTTCAGAATGTTGAGTGTACATTAACACAAGCGTCTAGAGTTCCCGTTCAGAATGTTGAGTGTACATTAACACAAGCTTCTAGAGTTCCCGTTCAGAATGTTGAGTGTACATTAACACAAGCGTCTAGAGTTCCCATTCAGAATGTTGAGTGTCAGTGGTTCCCAAACTTTTTACAGTCCCGTACCCCTTCAGACATTTAATCTCCAGCTGCGTGAGTGAATAATATGTGCCACAAGTGACCCAAACCTTCTAAGGTCGTTGTTTGCCAGCCTTCAACAGAACAGAAGACTAAAAAAACATTATTTGCAGGCGATTGGGAAGATGAGCGAATTCATTTGACAGGCTACGGAGGTCTGTGTTGAATAGGGGGGCGTGGCCGGAGCGGAGTTCAGCACAGACGTGACATTTTCTCAGTGGTTTTGTTTTCTAATTAATGCTTGTTCATCGTTGCGATCGTTGTTGTGTTTATAAGAAAGAAATACAGCCTTGCAGGACAAAATACTGGGGAATTTGGGCGATTTTGATGCACAAAATGATGTTTCCGTCTGAAAGTTGCAATTCTGTTTCAAACGGTACATTCTGCGAATTCCGTCCGTTTTCTGTTATCGCGGACATTTTCTCCCCGCGTACCCCCTGAACCACTTTGCGTACCCCAGTTTGGGAACCGAGGGTGTACATTAACACAAGCGTCTAGAGTTCCTGTTCAGAATGTTGAGTGTACATTAACACAAGCTTCTAGAGATCCCATTCAGAATGTTGAGTGTACATTAACACAAGCGTCTAGAGTTCCTGTTCAGAATGTTGAGTGTACATTAACACAAGCGTCTAGAGTTCCTGTTCAGAATGTTGAGTGTACATTAACACAAGCATCTAGAGTTCCTGTTCAGAATGTTGAGTGTACATTAACACAAGCTTCTAGAGTTCCCGTTCAGAATGTTGAAGTGACTACAGCTATTACCACACAGGCACTATGGCCACACTCATATCACACAACATGAGGTTGCTCTGCCTCTATTGCAAGTCAATAACACAAAACTATTGTGAAAGCAGAACAAAATTGTGGGTGTGTACATAGTAATAGGTCAAAAACATGCTTAGCTGCAAAGATAATTTTCTGTAGTATATTCTATAATATGACAAAACAATGCAAGGCTAGTTTTTGTATAACCAGTTGTTGTTTATATGGTTATGTAAGTAGCAAAAAGTAACAAAAAATACCTGCTTATGTAAGTAGCAAAAAGTAACAAAAAATACCTGCTTTTAGTTGTGTAAACATACACAAACATACACAATTTTGTAAACATACCATGCTTGTGTCGCAGTATTAAGTAAATAAATGTTTATGCCACTGTCAGGGTGCTATAAAACTACATGACAGTTACTACAGAAGTTGCTTTGCACAAAACAAGTATTGTATATGCGATGTAGAAGTTTATAAAGGGATATGTACTGTATATGGAATGTATATTCAATAGCAACTGTAACACTGCTTGGGTCATTTAGGGTGGGTATGAGTTTAATCATGTTGTTCTAAGATCACTGAGATCTTCCCTGGCAGAATCCTTTGAGTTCTAATCATGTTGTTCTAAGAACACTGAGATCTTCCCTGGCAGAATCCTTTGAGGAGCGTTTGAGAGGTTGCTGTAGAAGAACGGGAAGAGACTCTCTGTGAAGGTGTGTGTGAAGGTGTGCAAGTGTGTGTCACTGATGGGGTCCCAGAATGCCAGCTGCCCTGTGGCCATGTTCAGGTGCACTCTGACCCTCTGCAGTCTCTGCTGGAGCTTGTGGAGGTGAGGTCCTGAGTAGTGCATCCCCGTCTCCCTGAAGCCCACACGCCACACTCTCTCCCAGGAGAAGCTGATCCCCTTCCTCTGGTTGGACTCGGGGGTCACACCCACATCCCAGCCTTTGCTGTCCCCGACCTCAACATCCCAGCAGTGGCATCCTGAGTCCAAGCCCCCTGAGCCCACAACACATTCCCAGTAGTCAAAGCGTTCCGCGTTGTCAGGAAGCTGCTTAGCGTCACCGAAGCTGATGCTGGTCAGATCTCTGGACAGGATGAGGCGTGGGTGGGCACTGTTTGGGTCCAGGATCACAGAGGCTACAGAGATGAAACACACACACACACACACACACACACACACACACTGTTTGGGTTCAGGATCACAGAGGCTACAGAGATGACACACACACACACACACACACACACACACTGTTTGGGTTCAGGATCACAGAGGCTACAGAGATGAAACACACACACACACACACACACACACACACACACACACGTGTGAGAAACAGTGCAACAGGCTGTTTTTGCCTTCGGTTAAGTTATGATCACAAGAAATAAATATTAATCAAGGGTTGTTTCAGTGTTTTAATACATACAAAATTATATGACTCAGGTTCAAAATTAACCTGTACCTTTGATGTTTTATTACAAAAATGTGTGTGTGTGTGTGTGAAATCAAACTCACTATACTGAACTTTGTTCTTCATCTTCTCCCAGACCCTGAACTTTAGGTTGCCCAGGTGTTCTGCCACATTGATCAGAGGTCCTGAAACGCAGTCTGGCTGCTGTGGTAGATCTGGCAGTGTGTACTGGGCTCTGAAATAACACACACACGAGTCACAGCAGTGTGTACTGGGCTCTGAAATAACACACACACACGAGTCACAGCAGTGTGTACTGGGCTCTGAAATAACACACACACACGAGTCACAGCAGTGTGTACTGGGCTCTGAAATAACACACACGAGTCACAGCAGTGTGTACTGGGCTCTGAAATAACACACACGAGTCAGAGCAGCTCAGTGTTCTCAAACCATAGAGAAAACACACACAAGGGACTGTACACTCACCTTTCCATTGTGTGTGTGTGTGTGTGTGTGTGTGTGTGTGTGTGTGTGTGTGTGTACACTCACCTTTCCATTGTAGCCTTGAAGTTCTACAGGGAGAAAAGACATTTGTTAGCGGAAGTAGCTAGAAGCACTGGCAACACATCTGATGTCTAATACACTGATAACGAAACATGCCCATGTATCCCCACCTGAAGGAAGAGTGCATGTGTGTGTGTGCGTGTGTGTGTGTGTGTGTGTGTGTGTGTGTGTGTATGTGTGTGTATCCCCACCTGAAGGAAGAGTCACCTGTGTGTGTGTGTGTGTGTGTGTGTGTGTGTGTGTGTATCCCCACCTGAAGGAAGAGTGCATGTTCAGTTCCCATCTCCTTTTCCGTGGCTCTGACGGTGTCTGAAAGAGTGCCGATGTCCTTGTTGATCTTCTCAATCTTCTCTCTCATCACACGACTCTTCTGCCTCTCCTCTGCCTTCAGAGCTGTAATCCGTGCTGCCTGTTCGTCTCGCAGAAACTGCTGAAGCTCCTCAAACTCTCTCCTGATCTGCCTCTCCGTGTCCTGGGCCTGGATCTGAAGGCAACTCAGGACAGAACAAGATGATGGGGAAGGTCTCTTCAGTCCACAATGTTCAATGAGATTCTCCCTCTAGACACCCTTTACTTAATGTACTGTGTGTCTAAATAAATACATGCTGGTGAGACCATTTCAGATAAAAGACATAATACAAATATTATATTCAGAGTCTTAATATTTCTCAGGTCATTAAAACTACAAAATCAGAATGACAAAATCATCCCTTGCAATAAGTCATTGTCACCTTGATGTGACTGGATGTTTGGTGGTAGGTCAGTTTGAACTGATTGTGCACTCGAAGTTTCTCCTGCAAGAGTTTCAGTGACGTCTGGAGCTGCCCCTGTTATGAATCAGTGCTTTATTAGAGAATGGAAGCTTTTTTACAAATTAAAGTGTCTTTGCAGAACAAAGGCATGACTACAATGTGGCATATATTGATCATTATCATATTACTATACTATATACACACACGCAGACTTTACCTTATAATCTTGCGCAGCTTCATCGATGGGAAGAAATGTATGCTCCGAATGTTTCCTCGAAACCTGACACACCAGACAAACAGGCTGTTCGTCGTCCAGACAAAAAAGCTTGAATGGTTCATTATGTGGAATGCAGTGTACTTCAGGCAATCTAGAAAAGCTAGCGGTCTGACTTCTGTTCTGTAAAAAGGATTCACACAAGTTCTTCAATGCTAAGTTACACGGAGGCTGGTCGGTCGCCGACACTTGCCGGCAAATCGGACACTCTCGAGATCCCTTCTGTTTCCAAAACTGCAATAGACAGATTTTACAGATGCTATGACTGCATGGCAAAAGAACAGGATGCCTAAAGATGTCACAGCACACGGGACATGACAGATCCTCTTCGGGCAGAAACCCATGTCTGCACGCCATTTTCGCCACTTAACTCTCACTTTCGTTTGTTCAAAATCTTGCGATTCATGAAACTGTCATGTGAGAGTTAGTAATCCTACGGTATCTCAGAAGTTGTTATCTCTAGGAAATGAGAGCAAACTAGTTTACTCCTAAGAAATGAACTTCACACGGGAAGTAGATTCCAGAGAGGAGGTCCTAACAACACTAAATGTGTTTTGCTCGATCCCTAAGAACTTGATTGGTCAATACCAGTCCACCCGTTTAGCTGTGCTAGCTCAGGTCTGCATTGATCATCCGTGGAAGCCTAGCGGCACCGAGTCTAAATCCCTTTCTCAGTGACATCTGATCTCATCTGCATCTTTGTTTACTACAGTTTTTCTCTGACTCGAATAAAAACTCCTAACAATGTGGGTAATTAGAACATGGGTCTTTTATATATTTCAACATTTTCTATATTACATTTTAAATGTTTTGTATTTTACTTTACACAAATAAAGCCTACATAATTGTACTCAATTTTCAACGGATTTACAAATGGTTTGGTTTCTTACAAACGTTATTAACGTGGTTATAATTCGGGATGCTTTTTGGATATTTTTAAGAAAATAACATAATTATTCATAAGTATGCAGTGTCAGCACTACATCTCTGACGTTTATAACAAACCAACCCGTTTAAAAATCGGTTGAAAATTGAGCAAGTTATGGTTATTTAACCCTCTAATCCCCATAGCGGCCGCCGACGGCATGTTAGAATTTCCCCATAGCGGCCGCGGCCGGCCGTAACTTTTAAAGACACAGTTTTTATACTACAACATTAATTCATGAAATAATACTCCGCTAGTGGATACATGAACATCTTACTTTTATTTTGAAACCGGAAACTGGGTATGCTGTCATTGACTTTTCTGAAGTATTTGTTAACTAAACTTCGCTACTGACAGATGGCCTGAGGATTACAGTGTCTCTTGCAGTAAAGGCTAGCAATCAGAGACGTCTGCATCTGTTCTCACTGGATGAGACCGTATTTTTGTGCACCAAAGACGACGACTCATCACTTTTGTATGACAGTGAGGACCATGTTTGAAAAATCAAAATTAAAAAACGTATTAAAAATAGTAATGTTAGTATCCTCCGTTTTTTTTCTGACTAGCTAACTCTCTAGTAACGTCTTCGTATGGTGGTCACTGAGAAGTGTTGGTTTACAACTAGCACCAGCCTCATCGTTCTCCAAATTGATAAGACATAGCTAGATCAATGAAATTTGAATGGATTGTACATGACACTTTTATTTGCCGAGATATGTAACATTTAATTATTGATCTTTGAGGGACGTTCAAATAAGCTAATTTTCACGTTACCTCACTTGTGGAAATGACGGTCAATTCGTGACTTTCGCAACCTACGAAGCAAGCACCTGCGTCTGTGGGTGAGAGCTATTTTGTGCACAAATAACGACGACATGGGTAATCGGCTGTGTTTTCTGTTTGTCAGAAGAAAATGTATTTTAAAATTTGGATCGTCATCTCAATTTTCATGACAAGTTTTCCAGCTATTTTGCTAGCTATTTTGCTTTGCTAGTAAGTCTGAGGAGTTCGAGCCAGTCAGGAGTTGGTTGATAGCTAGCTAGTGACTGCATCAGCCTCATTACTTACTAAACTGATCAGATTTAGATAAATAACATGTATAGTAAAAAAGAAAACTGTGAAAATGGGTCACTTTTTTTTATTCTCACTTCTAATTATTTTTTGTTCGTCTACTAGTTATTCAAACCTCCATTCTTTTTTGAGCTGTAAGCTCATGGTAACAACAGTAGCTAAAGACAATCAATAGCAAGATAACCATTTATAATATATTTAAAACCTCATATTGGAAAGGCATTCAGCAGATTATTCGACAACCAGCTAGTAATATGTTGTGATGTTAAATTTTAAGCTGGTACAGCTTTTAAGCTGTAGAAAGCCAATCACAATGAAATCAGTGCTCATATAGGACCATAGTATAGGACATCAATACTACATAAAATGTATAGTAGATGTGCAGTAGCTAGTCCGTATGTAGTTCACACTGGGATATTGAGCCGATGATGTGACAGAAAACAATTGACAGAAAAATGGAGGAAACACTAATGGCTTCCACTGTGATGGCTTACAATAATGGGATAGTTTTTTCTTTTATGCGTCAGGATGTCGGGTGTTCCAGCTCATCTGAGAGTAGAGAAGTGAGTGAGGGTGCTGTGGCAGCAGAGAGGAGTGAGGACATGGGGGAGAGGAACAGCGAGAGGCCTGATGAGCGTAGGGAAGCTTCAGTAGGACAGAGTAGGTTTCTCACTAAAGGAATTGAAGGACAAAAGTTGTCCGCATACAAGTGGTGGTGTTTGTATAGGTTGTCTGACATAAGATCCATTACTACCCTCTATCCCAAACCAAATATCATCTGCCACACACCCCTTGTTGCCTATTTATACATTGAATGCTAAACAGTATCCTTTCAGGGAGTCATAGAGACACCAGATCTTAATACCCCATCTGACATGTTTCTTAGGCATATACTGTTTCCAAAGTAACATGCCGTCAATTTTAATCATGGCCTCACCTACTGAGAGATTTTTCCATGGTCGAAGAAGTTTTAGGACGTTCTCCTGGAGGACACACATTACAGTTTTTTCCATCACTTTTAAACTTGTGTCAATACCATGTACACTTTTTCCAAAACTCTTCACACAGTGGGCTTAACAGACACACACCTCAGCATATCAGTTAACCTTTGGTGCAAAATGCACTACAACCACCAAAACACTTCATACTTCACCCAAAAGTGAGTCATGCCGTAACTTTAGCAAATGTTCTCTCTCAGAGTACAATGACCTAAAAAACACTAAACACTTGAAGCATTGCCAATTGCATATATAACATGTTGCTGTATCCTCTAGATTGGCATAGATTACTGTAGGTTTGCATTGCAAAAAGGAGAAAAAACACACAAAGGCAAAAACTTCTTTGGACTACAGTAAATATTGTTATATTACAGTGAACAAACAATTCTAAAATGCTGCAATATGTGTCATTATGCATATGCTAAAATTGCACGTGTTACTGCATAGCCTGACGATGTCATACTCATAATTCTAGTCAGAATATGAGTCTGAGACCGCTCCGTTGGGCTGTGATTATGGGGCGTGTTTCAACCGAACTAGGAAAAAAAGGCCTCTTCGCTCAATTGGATAGGCCTACAACCAATCAGAGCAACGTAGTATGACCATAACGTAGACCATGGGGCCAGCTGATACATTAAACTTTTACAGGATCCCGTAGGAAGGACGGCAAAAACATCTTTTCGATCGACAAATGCCTTGATCGCGTTTCTCTGTTCCTCTTTAAAAATGAATGTGCTGTCAATGTCTTCTAAAACAGACTCGAATTTCCACATTTCAGCTCTCCAACGGCAGCCATGTTTGTTGAAAACGAATTCACCCCAAAAGCTCTTTGGTGACGTGGTTGATTACGTTAGGGTTGATCATCTGTCCATCATCGTATAAAGCCCGCCCTGACAATTTGATTGGTCTATATCTCCTCACAGATTTTTGTGAGGAGATAATTTCTCCCCAACGGAGCGACACCAGACCGAACTTCCCGACCAAATAATTTGTGGGCGTGGCTAAGTTCGTCTGGCATCCAGGCTACTATATAGGCTTACTACAGGACAACAAAAAGGCATAAATATGCTAAGTATTTACTGTAGTATTTTCCAATATTTACATACATCAACACAAGATACAGTCTACCAAAGTACTGTAATACCACTAGAATTCTACTGTAGCCCTAATGCTGATCCATTCTGTCCTCTGTATTTGGTGTCAAACTTTGACATGTTTGAACTTCAAATTTACGGTAACATTCTCCTTTGCATTGCATCTTGGAAATACAACAATCCAAGCTAACATGTACAGTAATCTAAATTACTGTAAGTTAGGTTTTAAACTGAAAGTTAACTGTTTTGAATAGAGTATCTAAACATCGGCAAAAAATGCTGTAGTTGCACAGCGTTTTGCTGGTAGTGAACCTTGACTGAGACAGGTATCCATGAATTTCGGAAGAAGTGGTCATTGACTGCATTTGTATATAAGCATAGGGGCAAGTATCCACAGTTTGGTTCACATAGTCTACTGGTATGCTCGATGTGTTAAGTGTTTTGGGAATGTGTACATGGTATTGAGACGAGTAAAAATTATTGGAAAAACCGTAAGAACAAACTTTTCTGTTGGTTTGTAGATACCAGTTTTGTGTGGCAAGATTGGCAGGTGTGATAAGTGGTACAGTGGTTAGTGTTGTTGGCTAACAAGTAGCTGACCTGGGCTCAATCCCTGGGCAATGAAAAATTATATTGTAAGTCACTTTGGATATACATTTTTGTTGTAGTTCCCTTTTTGGGTCACTTTGTCTCGTTGATGGCCCATGAATTTCATATGCAGCCGTAATAGTGGGAAAATGTCTTCAGTGACACTTACATCTATATTTTACACACATGTACATTTCAACACAAATGCTGTACTGCAGTATAGTTTGCAGCAAGGCTGCAAACAAACAAAACAAAGATGGAAACTAAATACATTTATGAATATTAGTAAAAAACTAAATCTGTCTTATTTCAAGTGTATAATTTCATTTGTCTGTGAAAATACAGCATCTTTCCATCTACAGTGATCTAAATTGTGTCTGGTTTTGAACTGAAAGTTAACTGTTTTGAACAGAGTATCTAAATATCTGCACAGCGTTTTGCTGGTGGTGAACATTGACTGAGACAGGTATCCATGAATTTTGGAAGAAGTGGTCATTGACTGCATTTTGTATCTAAGCAATGGAAAAGTATCCCATTTAGTTCACATAGTCTACTGATATGCTGGATGTGTTAAGTGTTTTGAGAAAGTGTACATGGTATTGAACAAAGTGTGAAAATGATTGGAAAAAACTGTAATGGTCTCACTTTCTGAAGCTTGTCACCTGAGTCTGCTATCCTTGGGTTTGAACAGGGTACGTATCTGCATAACTCCTCATACCTATTTCGTGGCATGGTGTCTGCCACATAGGACACTTGTAAGGCTGGATCAGATGAACAGTAGTCAAGATAAGAGGGTAAATGATGGATACCCATGTGGATGTTTATTCCCACAAACACCTTCACCTCTTCCACAAATGTATTGCACCAGGATGCATTTGAAGAGGCATAGAGGTTGGTGTTTTCCACCAAATTAGCAAAAATGTTGGTTATCTATATGGTTTAGTAGTGTTAATATTTAAATATTAAGTTTAATATCTATTTATTTATTTACAAAATATAAAACAAATACTAATTAAACACATTAAGATGATATTAAATGTAATAAATAGGTCTGCAGTACGGTTCAAAACGTATGAATTTGAACTTTAGGGTGTATGTAAAGCTATGTATTTTAATATTTGTAGATGTCACTAATACATATTTGATATCATATTAACAAACAATTTATGCCCTTTCAAACAAAACAAACTTGTAATTGTAATTTTTCTTTTGTTTTCTAACTGTAACTGTTTGTTTACAGAATAACAAAAAATACAGGAATTCTCTGGTTTTCGCAGTAATATGCTGCAGTGTTCTAGAATTCTATTGGGGTATAGAGGGTTAATTGACCTTTTGATGGCATAGAATGCTCTTTTTGCCTTTTCTTTGAGTTCCTTTGCAGCCAAGCCAAAATTTCCTGTTGAGGTGAGGGTGATTCCTAAATAGGTGTAGTTGCATGTTTGATCAATTTTGGTGTTGCCTATTTTAAAGTTGTCAGTGTTTCCCTGTAGCCTGGAACGTTTTCTAAAGACAAGGACTTTGGTCTTTTTGGGATTAATTTTTAGGGCCCACGTCTGGCAAAAGTTTGCCACTTTGTCCATGTGGTGTTGCAAGCCTTCTTTGGATGGTGACAGCAGAACTAGGTCATCAGCATAAAGTAAACACTTGACCTCTGTGTCTTGCAGTGCAAGTCCTGGGCCTGCAGAGTGCTGTATTGTGTTTGCCAATTCATTTATGTAAATATTGAAAAGTGTTGGTGATAGTGGGCAGCCTTGTCTCACACCCCGTTCCTGGGAGAAGAATTCTGTGTGTTTATTCCCAATTCTAATTGCACATTTGTTGTTTGAGTACATTGTTTTTATTATTTTGAAAGTTTTCCCCCTATACCAGTTTCAAGAAGTTTGAAGAATAATCCATTGTGCCAAATTGAATCAAAGGCTTTTTGGAAGTCTATAAAGCAAGCAAATATTTTTGTCTTGTTTTGGTGTACATATTTGTCTATCAAGGTATGTAGGGTGAAAATATGGTCTGATGTTCTACATTTTGGTAAGAATCCTATCTGGCTTCTACTGAGGGCATTGTGCTCGATAAGGAAGTTGATGATTCTCTGATTTAAGATACTACAAAATAACTTCCCCAGGTTACTGCTTACACAGATGCCCCTGTAATTATTGGGGTCAGATTTGTCTCCACTTTTGAATAGGGGTGTAATGAGTCCTTTGTTCCAGACGTCAGGGAAGTATCCAACACTCAGAATGAAGTTAAACAATTTTAATAACAATCTCTCTCTCTCTCTCTCTCTCTCTCTCTCTGTCGCTCTGTCTCTCTCTCTCTCATTCTCTCTCTCATTCTCTCTCTCTCTCTCTCTCTCTCTCTGTATCTCTCTCTTCTCTCTCTCTCATTCTCTCTCTCTGTCTCTCTCTCCCTCATTCTCTCTCTCTGTCTCTCTCTCTCCTCATTCTCTCTCCCACTCTCTCTCTCTCTCTCTTCTCTCTCTCTCTCTCTCTCAGGTGGACGGTCCCTTCCAGGATCTGGAGCTGTTGAAATCTCGTCCAGCTCACATGACCGTCTTCATGAGATACGTCTTCAGCCAGCTACTTGATCCCAACCCACTGGTGAGTGTGTACTTCATTTTATTCAGTGCACCATTATAGCTGCTTGTTTTGAACTTCTCTTGGCTCATATTCTCTGTGTGTGTGTGTGTGTGTGTGTGTCTGTCTGTCTGTCTGTCTGTCTGTCTGTCTGGCTGGCTGTCTGTCTGTCTGTCTGTCTGTGTGTGTGTGTGTGTGTGTGTGTGTGTGTGTGTGTGTGTGTGTTCTCTCAGCTCTTCTACCTCTCTGTGGAGGCGTACCTGGGCTCCAGCACTAAGGATGCTCGCAACCTGGCGCCTCAGATCTGCTCCCACTTCCTGGATCACGATGCTGTGAGTCTCTCCTCCTCTCCTCTCTACTCCTCTCCTCCCCTCCCTCTCTCCTCACCCTCTCTACTCCTCTAGATACTCCCCTCTGTCTCGCCATCAGTCATTCCATTTCAAAGTATTGTGAGCAAAAATATCAAACCTCTTTGGACTGTAGTCCTCCTGTGCTGCAGAGAGTGCAGTTAACAGGAGTTAACATTTTAGCATTTAAAAATTGTGACTAACTGTCCTCAGATATCATATTTTGTTGTACTGCAACACTCCTGCCCTGAGGTAACTGAATGTATGTGAGTGCAGGACTGACTGGTCTGAATGTAAGTGAGTGCAGGACTGACTGGTCTGAATGTAAGTGAGTGCAGGACTGACTGGTCTGAATGTAAGTGAGTGCAGGACTGACTGGTCTGAATGTAAGTGAGTGCAGGACTGACTGGTCTGAATGTAAGTGAGTGCAGGACTGACTGGTCTGTCCCCTGGTAACTGAATGTAAGTGAGTGCAGGACTGACTGGTCTGTCCCCTCTGGTAACTGAATGTATGTGAGTGCAGGACTGACTGGTCTGTCCCCTCTGGTAACTGAATGTAAGTGAGTGCAGGACTGACTGGTCTGTCTCCTCTGCTTTGCAGCCGCTCAAAATAAAAGCAAGAGAGGAGTACCTGACAGATATCGGTGAGTTCCTTTTTTAATAGTGGTGTGTGTGTGTGTGTGTGTGTGTGTGTTGTATGCGACAGTTGATGTGTATGTGTTGTAGTGTGAATTTATGTGGTATGTTGTTACTGGTCATCATACATGCACCATGAGTGAACGTATTGATATGTTATGATGCCTGCGTGTGTGTGTGTGTTTGTATGTATCATGCTGTGTGTTCTGGTGTTATGTAATGTGTTATGCTACGGGTTGACGTGTGTGTTCATATGTTGTAACATGTCTTAAGGGGAGGCTG